>NW_026863120.1:0-215584 GCF_026571515.1 Ruditapes philippinarum | reverse complement strand
TTTGTGAAGCGTATGAGTGATGTAAATTTTATGAATATGATGTGGGTTGAGAAATAAATTTATTTAATTTCAATATCAGGACGAATTCAATTGTTACAGAAGTAAGTATTCACTTTTGACACATGAGATTGTTTTTGAGAAGAAATATGAGTTGCGGAGACAATTGAGTTTAATAAAACTATTTTTACTGAATCAATCTTAAGCTATTTCGTCAGGAGTTTCCGGTATTCTGATGAAAAAGCAGACATGGGGATTTTAAGACAATGAGTACAACATTTACATAAATAGCTTACACAAAACAGGAAAATAAATCTCAAAACATTTTTTTTTATTTTACATTTCGCTAAACAGGTTTTAAAGTGGCATGTTAAAAGAGGAAAAGGAAACACAGTAAGAAAACCAACATTGTAAGAATATGTGAATAAAATAAAAAACACTTAAATCACACCAATAATTTAAAAGTAAAATATTGTTATTTTTTGTAAAGTGTTTAATTACTATATTGTTATTTTGCCATTTCTTTATTTTTTTTAATAAGATATGAAATCAGCTAAATTTTATGTATTAACAGATGAATATTTTGGATTGCATTTTGTAATTTAATTTCCCATATGCCACTGAAGATTATTCTTCTGTTAATACAACGTACCACCTGACTAAGAAATTTGTACTATTACAGACAGACTAACGCATCGGGTAACAGTATTTTACTCGGGATGATATTTTACTGTTACCTACAAAACCTATATATATATGTTACTTATATAATAATTATGAATATGATATTGCCCGGAACTGGGGAAAATATGGTAAGTTGTTAAAACATTTTTGATTAGATAACCAATGTTCAAACAAATGATAAATACATATTATTTAAATGTAGATAATCTTCTTGCAGTTATTAAAGGGTAGCAAAGTAAAATCATTAATTAACAACCTATTTTAAGGCATTTTTTGTGCACAGTTCATTCTAACATAAACGATGAAATGCCTTTTTTTATAAGTTCGGGAACATTTTTTTTATGTACACGTATGTATTTATCTTCATACACTCTGACATTTTCTACCATTCCTCCTACACTATTCTTTTTAGATTTGGTGTTCTTTTTCCAATCAAAATAAATTGCAAAAATTCATGCTACAATCATGAAAGAATAACAAATTAACATTCAGAACTGTTTGACATTCTACTCACGACTTATTTCCCCGCAGTCATATATATGAAAAAATGTAGCCCCATAAGGAACTATAAAATCTAGAGTTATTATTTTCGCGAGTTATTATTTCGCAGCAACAACCGCTCCCTATTGAGGGACATATAAGACAGTCAATCATTACAAATGACATTGTCTATAATACGAACAATTATATGAATTCAAAGACACATGCATTGTCTTTGAATTGATATATTGAATTAGGGATTCTGTATTTATCTATTTTATATTTTAATACATTACTAATTGTTTTGTAACATCTCCATTCGTTGTCATTATTAAACACACTTTTTGCGTCTTCTGGCAATATTCAGTACTAGGTATTTTCCGTTTATGTGAAGAATGTTTACTTATTTCTTATGTCAGTCTTGACAAATAGTGTGAACTTAATTGATTAAACCAAATGTGTTGAATGGAGCAATACATAAAGTTGTAGACCAGTGTAATGTATATCATAGATAAAAAAAAACGTTTGGCTGAATATGGGTTGTATACTATGCATTCCTCCAATGTCGGGCAAGCAGATTTCTTTTTTTTTCGGACAAAGTCCGTCTGTTATCGTACAATTAAAATGGAAGGACTGAATATAAGAAGACTTTTCATTGGTCGTTTTAAAACTGAAATCGGTGAATCTCATTGGTCAAATTAAAATAAATGAAAAGGACAATACTTAACATTCTAAAAAAATAATAATAATGTAAAGGATTGTTCTGAAATAAAATTTTAAGGATAGATCTATGATAAAATGAACGGGATAGTTTTGTCACTATAAAATAAAATGTAAAAGGATAGTTCTAAAATAAAATATACAGGAATGAGGATAGTTCTTTAACTTTTAGGTTAATTTGTAAATAATTACAAAAATTAAAAGTCAAACGGAAAACAAGTAAAAAGGGCACCTTAAATAGGAGTGTTTTTCTTTGAAAAATCATCATTATCAATATGCTTTAATTTAATTTCAATGTTTACAAAATGGTTATTTTCTTTATAGCTACAAAAAAAAATTATTAATCATGTCATTGTTATGCAAGCATTGCTAACAGTTTCTTTTATATTGATAACTTTAAAATAACATACCTTTGCATGTTTAACAGTTATATTTCGACCGAGTATCTTTTTAACATATACTTCTTGTTTATTTTATTATCAAATAAATACGTTCATTTTTCATGCAGATTTTTTTGCTGCATTAAGTAATGAATAGTTATCATTTGCAAAAAAACAACAACAAAAACACCTGATTACTCGTTTGAAAAATTATTTTACGCACTGTAACACAGAGGAGGCAATCCTACCTGAGTTTTTTTTTATTTTTCTGTTTCATAACACGATTAATAAGACCTCCTTAATCAATGTCAAGTTTTATTTGATATCGCATGGGATTTCTCTTTAGAATAATTCCCTCATTGATGGAAAAATGTAAAATATCTCAATTGGAAGCAGAAGTTGTCACCCGTATGATCTTTTTAAGCAACCGCCTTTTCTTACAAGCACATTAATGATGCATACGCTAGTATGGTATAGAAATCAATACATAGAGGAATTTTATACATTTTTCATTTAAATATACTTTGCCAAACACAGAAAAAAAAAGAAAAAAAAGATAACAATTTAAAAGGATAAATATGAATAGATTGTTTTCTTTTTTCCATTCATTCCAAGTTCAGTTTTACTTGTTGTTAATTGGACATTGAGTATAGATAAATAAACGAAATGTTTGCTATTATGTTTAAACATACGGTCTTCATTTAGTAGTATTGTTAGCCAGATTTGTAAAGTTTCTTAAGACGAACATCAATTGTAATGTCCAGACACATTGAAATGATATCTTTGTGATAAGGAGTTTATTGAGTATATTTTGCTATCAACGAGAGAAAGAACAGTTTAGAAAAAAACGTGTACTTGATGCGGAAAAGTAATAGAAAAATCACAATTTTTTTGACTAACTGAATGATATTATGAGGTAATTTTACATTGTTGAGTTTAAAACTGAATTCTGTTGGACAAATACAACTGGACGAGGCAAATACAACTGTACGAGGCGTTAGAAGCTTTATACGAGTCAAATAGAATCAGTATTGAACTCTTCTATGTATAGTGACCTCTTTATTTCACTTTTTTACATTTCGAAAGAACTTTGTTACATCATGTACAATAAGGAACTAAATTAAATATAAAATATTTGTCCCTGAAAATGAAAATGATGCCAGATTGAGTACTATATGAATTTGGTTATAAAACTGAGGCTAAATGAGAATTTTATATGCATTCTATGTGGATTGGCTACTCTAATATAAAGGACATTGTGTAGTTCACAAAGAGTAATTATTGCTTTATTATTTAACAGAAACTTTTTGGTTAATACGTCAATTACCCAGCTGGGATTACTTGTTGATATGTTATATGTTTGTGAGTTTATTCTCCAGAAAACCGAAATAAATCTGCGAGCGTGATTCAAATAATTTTTTCCCTTGTGGGATAACTGAGAAATTATTTCAGGTCGTAGATCATGAATGCTACTAGTATGATATTTATTATCATGACAAACAAGTGAATGATATATTAATGGTTAAACGAAATCAAGTATGAATATCTTAACTGTCAAAGAAGAAACTTAAGCTGCATCCAGTTATAACTTAGAAAATACAAAAGCTACTTTGATGCAACTTGGTATGTGCATAAGAACCATTTGGGGATTATGCACGTCATCTTTTTCATTGCAGCTGGTATCGAAAGTGAAATAAAAAAAAAAACAATGCAAACTGAACTAAACTGAACATTGAAATAACTCATAAAGCACAAAAGCTAGATTGATGACTATGGATATAGGAGATTATGCATTTCTATAATAATATAGTATTATTAAAATCTGGATCTTGCTATAAGTTAAAAGTACAAAAGCTCCGTTGATAATACTTCATATGTGGATTAACACTTACATGAAGATTAGGCACGTCATTTTATTTTTTTATCCTTATATCTATCCATCATTTCGTCTTTGAAAAGAATCTTGATCCTGCAATAACTTAACAAGTACAAAAGCTGCTGCGATAAAACATCGTATATGGAATCAGAAACACTTTACCGGTTTGAGACTTCTGTCTGCCACAAGCTATTGTTTGTATAACATTTGTGTAAATAGGTGAGAATGGGCGTGAATGAACGCAATAATATAGGCCAATTCCATCTGTACAGAATAAAACATATTTTATTCCTAAGAATAACTCCGTTTTGAAATTAATATTGGAACAAACAGATAAATATACAGTTAAATATCATATGTATTTTATTCCGCTCCCTATGTCAAATCATCGTTTTTGTTTCACAACAAACTACGTACAACTTTTGACAAAGTATCAAAAGAGTAACCAAGTAACATTTGTTTGATAAACTCAATTTGTCTGTATAACCGATATTCGTTCCTACGAGTAAAGTGTTAAACAAAATCTCTCGTCTGACATTTAAATGTAACAAGTTTACACCTGAACATTCATTGGATAACATACTTTGAATTTAATCTGTCTGTAAGATTTACAAACAAGCATCCAATTACTCAAATCAATCTCATGTAAGCTAATGGTAATGACACATAGTTACATTGATATTTTGAGATATAAGTTGATAAAAATAGAAACAACACAATAGAAAATTTTATGCTTTAAAAGCTTCTAAAAATAGCTGCATTGGGACTTTTTGAGCAGCATTGGACAATATATGTTTTGTACACTAGTAGTAAATAATTATTAATGATGCATGCCTCAATATAAGTAAAACAATTTCAAGAAAATCAAACGTGAGAAATAAGGACAAATTTATAAAATTTATAAAGATTCAAGGTTCAAGTAATAAATTACATGTTATGTGCAAGTAATGGCTTATTGATCAGTATTTATCACCAGTTTCTACTGAATGCCTTACTCAGAAATGATATTTTTTGCATGTTTTGGCCCCTTTTTGTTAATTCACGTGGATTGTATGTGATGTTTGCGATTTGTAAATTACTTTCATTTTCGCTTTACAATACTTTTAAGTTCTTTTAAGTACATATTCAAAGTTTTCATTAATATAAGCATGAATTTGGAGGCATGCTTCTTTAAGGTCATTTATTGCAACTAATATATTTTGGCAACTAGCGAATATTTTGAATATAAAATATTCATCTAAGAAATAAAATTTATTCCAATAACTGTATTGAGGAAGATATTTTTGGAAATATTTCAGTCACTATCTAATCTTTTGAACGGTATAAAAATACCAAAGTTGAAATCTAACCAATATTGAAAAGTCTATATATCACCCTATCTGCACTGAAGGGAAGGCAGGCATAGCAGGACTAGCAAAAGTTTTTCTTCCGATATACTAGAACCATTTTATGTAGATCTTTATTAACAAGATATGTTTGTAAGACATGTATGCCCATTATGGGCAGCCAATTAGTCATGTGATCAGGTTATTATGCATGACTTCTGACCCAGTGAACACACAATTAATAAGGGTTATCTAATATCTACTGGTCATGACTAGTCACAAGGTAATAATTATTGTGACCCCATAGGTTGTGTGCAGCAATTTAAGTTATTACAAATCTTACCAAATAATATATGCATAAATTTTATGAATCATGTAGGCCTCATCAATGACAGCCAAGTTGTTATATTACATAAGACCTTCAAATGTGTATCCAAAAGCATTTTTAGTTTAATATAAAAATATCAACAAGGCAACTTGAGTTGTTGAGTTATTGGTCAGAAACCGTCATTAAAAATAAGGTCAATATGACATTGAACCCTTGACCCCAAAATAAATAGGGGTCATCTACTGGTCATGACCAATCATCATACCAAGTTTGAAGTTCCTAGACCTAAGCGTTCTTAAGTTATTGATCGGAAACCGTTTTTACCTACACGGTCAATGTGACCTTGACCTTTGACCCATTGACCCCTAAATCAATAGGGTCATCTGCAGGTCATGACCAATCACCACACCAAGTTTGAAGTTCCTAGGCCTAAGCGTTCTTTAGTTATTGATCGGAAACCGTTTTACCTACACGGTCAATGTGACCTTGACCTTTGACCCCTTGACCCCACAATTAATAGGAATCATCTGCAGGTCATGACCAATCACCAAACCAAGTTTGAAGTTCCTAGGCCTAAGAGGTTTTGAGTTTATTGATCGGAAACCGTTTTTACCTACACGGTCAATGTGACCTTGACCTTTGACCCCTTGACCCCAAAATCAATAGCGATCATCTGCAGGTCATGGCCAATCACCGTACTAAGTTTGAAGTTCGTAGGCCTAAGCGTTCTTTAGTTATTGATCGGAAACCTTTTTACCTACACGGTCAATGTGACCTTGACCTTTGACCCCTTGACCCCAAACTCAATAACGGTCATCTGCTTGTCATGACCAATCACCATACCAAGTTTGAGGTTCTTAGGCCTAAGCGTTCTTTAGTTATTGATCGGAAACCGTTTTTACCTACAAGGTCAATGTGACCTTGACCTTTGAGCCCTTGACCCCATAATCAATAAGGGTCATCTGCTGGTCATGACCGATCACCGTACCAAGTTTGAAGTTCCTAGGCCTAAAAGTTTTTAGTTTTTGATCGGAAACCGTTTTTACCTACAAGGTCAATGTGACCTTTGACCCCTTGACCCCAAACCCAAAAATCAACAGGAATCATCTGCTGGGCATGACCAATCACCATACCAAGTTTGAAGTTCCTAGGCCATAATTGAAAATAAAACTTTTACAATTCTATTACTAGAACAAAGAAACAAAGGAACTAGAACCTTCGGAAAGATTATAAGAAGGACATACACAGAAGTGTGAAAGACATGGATATTTGATATATTTTTGGATTATGTCGTTTGTTAAGCTATGCTTAAAAGTCTTTTTGCCGGAGATTCGTAACTGATTTTTGCTTATATTTTATGATTTATTTTTATCTATGAAGCATATAAGAAGCCTATCTTCTGTATTTGCTTAGTTTAATCAGGAACGTATATACCATATGCTTATGCCATGTACTGGGATGTGTCATGTTATGTATGAATTTATTATATTTTTACTTTACTGTAAATCCACCTGTTGTAAATGCATTCAAATGGGATTTTACCTGATTTTGATTTTTTTCTCATATCAACAAAAACTTATTATCAAATGCCCTTGCCGTAAAAACGGTATTGCATGGCCGTGCATATACATGTTTTTATATAGATTTGACGCCATTTTTTGAATTATTATAAACAGTTCTTATATTAATTATGTGATAAAAAGAATACTATGTTCTTGTAGATTAATTACTTAATTTATTGAATTCGCATGAAATAATTTTATGCAACTAGTTCAATAAATTCAGTATTGAATCTTAACTCATTTAACATCTTTTTCTCTCTTTACATAATTGGATTCAAACATAACTCTAATGTTTTTGTTATGTTGTGAGATATGCCCGAACAAGAAGATAAAATATTAATGTTAATGTAATGAAAAATCACATTCAAAGTTCAATAGTAACCGGCGTTCGGACTCATCTAGGTATGTTAAATATAAAAAATTACCAATGATTTAATTTTGAGTTTTCAACATACCAGTGTTTGTAGGGCAGGGACAGTAGCTTCCGTTATCAATTGCCGTTTATGAACAGGCTGAGGCAAATCAATCCTATAATTGTTTTTAGTTTTGCAGTATTTGGGGATCATTTATTTATACTGTATGGATTTGAATTTTACATATAGGATGGAATGTTGTCTTTAACTTTGTCTGCTCCAAAGTTTTCATGATCAAACTTGTCTTTTCTAAATACTGTTTAGATTAAATAATTTAAATTTCATATTTTAGCTCGAATGCTTATCTGAAACTCTTAAGTAGAGCCGAAACTCATGTCTGAGCGACAAAAACCTTAACCACTTATCCGCTTCGAGGACTTGATCAATGTTCCATTGAGGATATATTTTTTCAATTTTATAAACAAATCCAACATTGCAAATTACATGTACAAATGAGTTTACATTCACATTGATAATACGCTGATGTTGAATTAATCTTGTAATGTTTCCTTTTCATTTTCAGGTATCGAATATCAGAAAAAAGTGCCAACAAATATATAAAAATGAAAGTGACTATTCATAACTGAGATAACGTGTGGCCAACATTTTTTAGAGTGAATTTCAGCAAAGTAATACTACCAAAGAGCATAATAACAAACAAATGAATAAATAAATAAGAGGAACATTATGAGACAAGGTTCATCTTCGACATTTCAGCCTGTGAAAAAGTGTGTTCTGGGTGTTTGTTATCTTTCTATGAATGTCTTATTGGTAATTAATCAAATTTTCCATCCAAACGGATGCTCCTTATGCATAAATGCAGTCGAAATATAAATCCATCGCTTTTAGACAACGTGGAAAGAGATGATTTACATGTATTGATATGCAATCATGAAATACACACACATCAAATGCTCAGTATTTTTATTTAACAACTTAAATAGCTTAGGCAACAAAAAACGATTGTTTTGCTACAAAAGAATACAAACATACGAGTATTTCAATTTTCATACTTTGTTCTTTTTTTCTTATATTCTTATAATGAATTAATATTCTTATAATCAATTAAACAAAGAAACGTGAAATTAATACTCGTTTCATCATAACAAAAACACTCGATTGCCACAATTTGTTGTTGTTGTTCATTTCTGAAAATGTACTGGTATCTTATATAAGAACGATGTCCGAGGTATTCTTAAAATACTAAAAAAGAAACATATCAAATAAACTTTGATTGTTAAACAAATTGTTTGATTATATTTACAGAATTCGCCATCATGATTTATTTCTCTTATGGATTATACGATGACATTAATATTTAAGTTTGTTTGTTTGTTTCATTTTTCGCCTTTTCCCAGCAGTATTTTTGTTATATAGGTGGGTAGTTTCCTAACCCCCGTTCCTTGAGAGTTACGCCAGTATTTGACTACCTTCCTCCGCGCTAAACTACCAAAGCATATCCCGGGGTCGAACCCACGCCAGAGAGGTAACTGGATTAGTAGTCATCGCCTCTACCCCTCGACCACGGAGGCGGTCTTTTTATATTTAAGAAGTATGTGTACATGTTTCTTTTAAGTTTTTTTTCAGACTTAAACAATGTGCAGCAATAACATGTGAAAAGTAATCTTAAATTAGCTGAACATTTCAGATTCATATAGAACATACGATAAGACCGTCACCTTGTTCGTAAAATTTTATCCAAGAAAAAAATTGTAGATCCTTGACATATTCATCCGAGACTACAATTCTGCATATACGAGATTTTCATTCGTCAAGGATGCGACTGTTTTATTCCTTAATTGATACAAGTTAGTTTTGTTGTCTCTCAATAGTTATTGGAATACATTTTAATTTGAAGAGTTGCCATTGTTTCGAATGATGTGATTATTTCTCCAAAGGGTCTTTACATGCATAATCAATTATAACTTGACATTCGTTAATTTACACAGGATTTATTTTAGCTTTAAGCTTATAGACACACTCTCGTATCCTACCCTTGAACGAACCAGCGTTGAACTATGATTGTTATGTTTATTGCTCAAAGGAAAAAATTTTTTTCCTGACGGGCCATCAATGCATAGATTACTAGTCAGTGTTAGCAACTTGAGCAATGCCACAGCCGCTGATTAAAAGAGGTCTTTTTCAGGACGTTATTCATCAGCCGTAGGAGAAACTTCATAAAGGTTCACACACAGCATTGTTACACACATTACTATACTATATTCAAATTCATCTAAGATGCATTTTAAGGCACGTGGTAATAAAATTAAATTTAAAATGTAAGTTTACTTCATATATTGCTATTTATCCTTTTATCATCTTCTGTGTTTGCTAAAGATGCATAGACCTACAAGATCATTCGAGTTTCTCTTTTGTCAAACACCGATTGCCGAATGCTTATACTTGTTCTAGCTCACATGTTATATTTCAGTATTTGAGAATTACAGGAATGGAATTTAGTGCTTCTATTTGTAATAAATTGATTATAATGGCGATACTAAATAAATCTTGTAATATAACATTGTACGGTATCGAAGCAAATAGAATAATACCCATATGCCTACAATGCACTTCTATGTAAAATGTGCTATGGTCAAATTAATACAAATTATATTTTGGTGATATTCCACTTTAGGAATGTTAAAGTATTTCTTAATCTAATACATGTAAACATATCGCTAAAACCAGGTAAAACTATGACGCTTAGTTTCTTTTTTAGGGAAGTCATCAATTAATCGTGAACAATCAATTCATAGAACATTTTACTTGTACAGTTTTGTCAGTAGAAATGAAATATTTTTATCCTTATATGAAATAAAATGATTGTTGTGATACATATGATGTGACCTTACAAGGGTAATAAAGTATTTTGTATCAATATTTTTTAACAAACATTGCGGATATGAAAGGCAATTTTGTAACGGCCTTGATGCCTTTTTAATTCAGGGACATGGAATGTAGTCAATCTTGAAATGCATTTGTTCACTACTTAATGCTTACTGTTTATTTGCTACATTGAATAAATTATCATCTTCAGACAATGTAAATAGTCAAACAACATTCTTCCAAAGTAAGTAAATACCCATATCTGCCAATTATAATGTAAACATTCTATTGAAGTGACTTCACGTATTTTACAGATTAGCCATAAGGAAACTTAAGTGTCGACATTCATAACTGCTATAAGCTCAAAGAACGTTTGACTTTTATTTTCTAGTTATTGTTTGTGAAGCGTATGATGAGTGATATAAATTTTATGATATGATGTGGGTTGAGAAATATGTATTGTTAATTTCAATATCAGACGAATTAAATTGTTACAGAAGTAAGTATTCACTTTTGACAGATGAGATTGTTTTTAGAAGAAATATGAGTTGCGGAGACAAATTGAGTTTAATAAAACTATTTTTACTGAATCAATCTTGAGCTATTTCGTCAGCAGTTTCCGGTATTCTGATGAAAAAGCAGACATGAAGATTTTCAGAGGAACGATAAACCAATGAGTACAACATTTACATGAATACCTTTTTTTTTACATTTTGCTAAACAGGTTTAAAGTGGCATGTTAAAGGAGGAAAAGGAAACATAGTAAGAAATCAACATTGTAAGAAAATGTGAATAAAATTACAACACTTAAACCACACCATTAAAGAAAACAAATAAAAAGGACACCTTAAATAGAAGTTGTTTATATTTGAAAAATCATCAATATCAATATGATTTAATTTAATTTCAATGTTTAAAAAATAAGTATTTTCTTAATAGCTACAAGAAATAATTATCAATCATGTCATTGTTATGCAAGCATTGCTAACAGTTTCTTTTATATTGATAACTTAAAATTAACATACCTTTGCATGTTAAACAGTTATACTTCGGCCGATTATCTTTTTAAAAGATACTTCTTGTTTATTTTATTATCAAATAAATACGTGCATTTTTCATTCAGATTTTTTGCTGTATTTAGTAATGGATAGTTATCATTTGCAAAAAAGCACCTGAATACTCGTTAAAAAAATTATCTTACACACTCTAACGCAGAAGAGACAATCCTACATGAGTTTTTTTTTTCTGTTTCATAACACGATTAATAAGACCTCCTTATTCAATGTCAAGTTTTATTTAATATCGCATAGGATTTCTCTTTAGAACAATTCCCCTATTGATAGAAAGAATCTAAAATATCTCAATTGGAAGCAGATGTTGTCACCCATATGATTTTTAAGCAACCGCCTTTTCTTACAAACGCAATAATTATGCATACACTAGTATGGATTTTTTCAATGTGTATAGAAATTAATACATAAAGGAATTTTATACATTTTTCATTTGAATATACTTTGCCAAACACAGAAAAAAAAGAAAAAAAGATAACAATTTAAAAGGATAAATATAAATCGATCGTTTTCTTCTTCCATTCATTCCAAGCTCAATTTTACTTGTTGTTAATTGGACATTGAGTTACGATAAATAAACGTAATGTTTGCTATTATGTTTAAACATACGGTCTTCATTTAGTACTATTGTTAGCCATATTTGTAAAGTTTCTTAGGACGAAATTCAATTGTAACGTCCAGACACATTGAAAGGATATCTTTGTGATAAGGAGTTTATTGAGTATATTTTGCAATCAACGAGAGAAAGAACAGGTTAGGAAAACCTATTTGTACTTGATGTGGATAAGTAATAGAAAAATAACAATTCTTTGACTGATTGATATTGTGAGGTTATTTTACATTGTTGAGTTCAATACTGAATTCTATTGGACAAGTACACAGCCGTCAAATCTATATTGGACGAGGCGTTAGAAGCTTTGTACGAGTCCAGTAGAATCAGTATTTCGACAGAACGTTGTTGTTTCAAGTACAATAAGGTACTATTGTCAAATATTTGTCCCTAAAAAAAAAATGATGCCAGATTGAGTACTATATGAATTTGATATAGATATGTTGGACTCTGAAAATGTCATTCCGTTTTTCAAAAGAAATCTTGATCCTGCAATAACTCAAAAGAACAAAAGCTGCTGCGATAAAACCTCGTATACGGAATCAGAAACACTTTACCGGTTCGAGACTTTTGTTATATATGTGACAAGCTATTGTTTGTATAACATTTGTGTAAAATTAGTGAAGATGGGCGTGAATGAACGCAATAATTTAGGTCAATTCCATCTCTACTGAAAAAAAAAAACTTTTTTCATAAGTACTCGTATAACATCCTTTTGAAATTGATATTGGAGCAAAACAAATAAATGTACAGTATAATATCCTCTATTTTTTATACAGCTCCCCTATGTCATATCGTCGGGTTTTGTTCCACAACATACTACGTATAACTATTGACAAAATATCAAAAGAGTAACCAAGTGACAATGGTTTGATAAACTCAATTTGTCTTTATAACCGATAATTGTTCCTACGACTGGTTTATCCGTCAACAAAGTTTCTTGTCTGACATTAAAATTTAACAAGTTAACACCTGAACATTCATAAGATAAAATATTTTGAATTTAATCTGCTCGAAGATTTACAAACTTGCATCCAATTACCTAAATCAACGTCATGTAAGCTAATGGTAATGACAACAAGTTACATTGAAGCTTTGAGTTGTAAGTTAATAAGAAGAGAAACAAAACAATTCAATAGGACTTTATGAGAAGCATTGGACAATATACGGTTTGTACAGTACTAGTATATAATTAATAAAGATGAGCCAAAATAATCAAGAAAATCAAACTTGAGAAAAAAGACGATTTTAAGAAAATTTATAAAGATTCAGGATTCAAGTAATAACTAAAATGTTATGTGCAATTAATGTCTAATTTAGAAGTATTTATCACCAGTTCTACTGCATGCCTAACGCAGTAATGATATATTTTGCACATTTTGGAAATATATCATTCACTATCTAATCTTTTGAATGGTATAAAAATACCAAAGTTGAAATCTAAGCAATATTGAAAAGTCTATATATCATCCGATCTGCATTGAGGGGTTGGGCAGCCATAGCAGGAGTAGCAAAAGTTTTTCTTCCAATAAACATTAACCATTTAATGTAGATCTAGTATATTAATATCTTATGTGGGGGATTATTTGCTCACTTCGTTTTCCAGAATTATTATATGTGCAAAATGTTATTAAATAATAAGAATTTTAACGCTTATTACTCAAATCTGGTACGAATCGCACTAAATATCCGATTTTTTAATTTAGTTCTAAATAATTTTCTTTGTTATCTTTTTTTTATTTTTGAGCCTGTGTTGATCTATACAATTTAAAAAAAAAATATCTTCTAAGACTCAGACCGTTAAGACCTCGGAGGAACTCCTTCAAAGCGAATTTTTATGTACGAACAAAAACATGATTAGTATTTTAAGGAATCATTTTGCATCTAAAATTATATAACATTATTGGCCATGAAAAATATTTTCTCCAGACTTTAAACAATTTTATGAGGGTCTGGTCTTATACGTTCACGCCAATTTACCATAACACTCATTTTAATTGTTCAGTATGATCTAAAAAATGAAAACCGGTAAAACGCTTACAATCCGGGCAGAGAATCACACAAAAACCGATTTTAATCTAATTCTCAGACAATTGTTGATTATCATTTGCTTATTAATTTCTTTCAGTGCCCATGTTAATCAATGTATGGATTTTATGATCTTAAGGTTGTTTTTCCTTACTTCATTGGAACCCTCTTAAAACTAGGAGTATAACAGCAATGAATTAATAAATTTAGTCTGGTTCTTGCATTATATATTTTATTAAAGGAATAAGAATGGATGGATTGATGTCTGTCTAATATAAATATTCATCATTTAAAAAGAGGAACCATGACAGTTTCCCTATTGACATCAACCCTATAAGAGAGAAATTCGTGTTTAAAGACACTATTTTTTACTTGAGAAATAAGTTCATGGGCGCCGCCATTTTGGCGTTCTGTCATTCTCGCGAGACAGACGAGACCGAGATTGTGACGTGTAATACCCACTTCCGGTATAGTTGTACACGCTGGTACAACAGAAATATATCTTGATGAAGAACTTATTAATTTAATTGCGTACATTATATATTATTTATGAAAACATCATATGGAACTGAATTGCTTTAATTAATTAATTGAAGACGCCGCGACATTAATTATCATTTGCCCGATACTCAAGCTTGCTGATGATCCCACCACATGATTTAAGCAATGACTGCTTAATTTTCAAAGATAAACCATCAATTTACTTTGGGTACTATGAGAAACTTCTTCAAATTGACGATATATCCTTTTATTTTGTACTTAATTTTCGCTAGACAAGCTGTCCAAATAGGGTACATCGCCGGTCATATATCTTTTTTCAAGTAAAATATCAACTTAATCCAATATGCTGAGGACGCGATTTTCCGCCATTGACGCTAAAAATGAGAAAGGCGCAGGAAAATCGGCAGCCAGACTTATATCGTATGAAAACAAAACTGTCCGTAAAGTTATTTAGGCACCCAGTCAAAACTGGTACCAACAGCAACAGGTTGCCCATTCCCCTATAATTACGCATATTCTCGGGTTTATCCAGTTCCCCGAAGCTTTTTTCCACGTTATCTACTTACCAAATTCCCTTCCCCGACAGATACGCATTTCTTTCTACCGTAAATTTAATCCAATAAAACAAAAAATCATAACTCTACTTAAGATTTAAAATGATTATTGGGAACTGAAAAAAATGTGTTTGCTATTTTATGACGTGCTGTAATTTACTACAGTACAATTTGACAGGTGTGGAACCGAATTCCCCCTAAGGTCATTCAGTTCACTGATGAAGCGTAAAAAAATAGATGTCTATTTCGTCATTAGAATATTTGACAAGGGTGATTAACCAATTAGGGCAACATTGTGCATGATCAAAAGGTCTGTCGGCACAGAGGCATACAAGGAGCAATAAAAATCGTCAGTACACAGTGTGACAGGAGCATTTGGTGCAAATTAGGAACAATTAAAATGGACAATGCGCAGTATTAGACATTAGTAGTAAGAACCAGCAATTGTGTGAATAAATTATGCAAATTAGATTTTTGAGCATCCAATAAAATGATTTGCCTGCAGTTAATATTAGGCTACGATTACGATGCGCAGCATCATACGTTGACAGACATGTTAACAATTTACTTTTCAAAACAGTTGCTGATATTTTTGAAATGTGTACATCAATTATAACATATGTTCACACCTTTAAATTTGAAAGTCAGAATCAAACTGCAAAAAATTAATTATATGTACTATTAAGAACACGTTTTAGTAGGGTTTTTATAATGGAAGTGGCTAGCGTACGGGCCCGTACGGCTAGCCAAAAGTTTTAGCCGTACCTGAGTCACATACGACTAGCAAGGACACGCTGTATTGGCTAGCCGTACGGCACTTTTCAAAATTTTATGGAAGTCGAAAATGCATATGTTATTTTATGACTTTAAGCGAGGATTTTAACCAAGAAACAGCATTTATTGTCTTTGGATGTTAACTTTTTAGAGATTAATTGCCTTGATCGCTATATATATCGATCTTTGTCATCGCAAGATGTCGAGAAAAAATAGCCTTTGCTTGCATTTACACCAATTGAGATAGTGTACAAATTTTTGATAATAATCCTTTTTTGTTTCATTAAGTTTAATTTTCGACACCTTTTATATGGAAAAAAACAACAACAACAAACACTGAAAATGATTGTTGTTAGGCTCTTGATAATTGCGACAATTACCGACGGTACTGTATCAAGGAAAGTTTGCATGTTCCGTGAAAGGCATTCTAAAATTCTATTGTCAGTCCCTGGATAGGTTTTAATTAAGGCTAATTAATTGATTGACTGTGCTTTTATGTTCGATATTTATCTACTGTTTTGAAAATTATATAATTATTTTTGCATTTCACCGTTTTTTCCCATTCAATGTTCTTTTTATTTATTTATTCCACTCCGATCATTTTTTATTCGATCCATGTGCTTAAAATTAACAAAAATGATTTAATAATGCATACAAATTAAACAACAAATGATAAGCATGAAAATCAACAAATTTATAACGTTCGACTTCCATATAATATAATATTGAAAATTGCCGTACGGCTAGACAATACAGTGCGTCCTGGCTAGTCGTTCGTGACTCACGTACGGCTAGAACTTTTGGCTAGCCGTACGTTTCTTTATTTTTTATTATTATTTTTTTTTTTGATATTGTTACGTATTTTGAACCATAAAAAATCTCCTCTACACCCTCCTGTGAAAATTAAATTGTCTGATCAATACTTTTTTATATTAATATTTCCTTACGATTCAACTAGATTTATCATGAATCTAAAAGATGTGGGGAAATGACATCACGCGCACCTGTTTTTATACGGCCAATACACAAACATGGCAGCGCTTACCGATTTGTAGAAATCGGTGATTTAGCGATTTAAATTTTGTTATCATTCGTTTAATATTATTATTTGGCGGCAGAAAATTTGCAGACTTATTATTTATAGTATTCTTTTTTCTGAAATCAAGTTTTTATTTTAACATTGTCTTTCCCTTTAAACTATATTTTTTGTATCAATTACCAAAAAACATTGGCATAGAATATAAATTTTAAATCCGTGTTACAAAAGAAGTTGAGCGCTTATGGCATATAACACTAAGTTGTTTTTAACTACGAATTGAACAATTGCATTTTTCATTTAATAAATTTAGGTTTTGGAGTTTTGTAATTCTAGCGAAAATTTGTCTTCATAAAACTCGTGTTAAATTCTTAAAATAAAAAACCCAATTTTAAAATTTAAATTTGAAATTTTTTTTCAAACATTATCCCTTTACCAGAACAAAAATTTTTAACCATATCCCTAATTTAAAAACAATCGTGGTAAAAAAAATTAAAAAAATAAACTTTTACAATTCTTTTTACTAGAACAAAGAAAAAAAAGGGTTTATAGAACCCTTTTTGGGAAAAAGTTTTATAAAAAAGGGACTTTTACACAAAAATTTTTGAAAACATGGATATTTGATTTTTTTTTTTGGGAAATTAAATTTTCGTTTTGTTAAGCAAATGTTAAAAGTTTTTTTCCCCGGAAAATTCGAATGTTTTTTTGTTTTATATTTTATGTTTAAAATTTTTTTTCTATGAAGCATAAAAAGGGAACCCCTATCTTCTGTATTTGCTTAGTTTAATCAGGAACGTATATACCATATGCTTATGCCATGTACTGGGATGTGTCATGTTATGTATGAATTTATTATATTTTTACTTTACTGTAAATCCACCTGTTGTAAACGCATTCAAATGGGATTTTACATGATTTTGATTTTTTTCTCATATCAACAAAAACTTATTTTCAAATGCCCTTGCCGTAAAGACGGTATTGCATGGCCGTGCATATACATGTTTTTATATAGATTTGACGTCATTTTTTGAATTATTATGAACAGTTCTTATATTAATTATGTGATAAAAAATATACAGTATGTTCTTGTAGATTAATTACTTAATTTATTGAATTCGCATGAAATAATTTTATGCAACTAGTTCAATAAATTCAGTATTGAATCTTAACTCATTTAACATCTTTTTCTCTCTTTACATAATTGGATTCAAACATAACTCTAATGTTTTTGTTATCTTGTGAGATATGCCCGAACAAGAAGATTGACAGAGATCCATAAAATATTAATGTTAATGTAATGAAAAATCACATTCAAAGTTCAATAGTAACCGGCGTTCGGATTCATCTAGGTATGTTAAATATATCTAAAAATACCAATGATTTTAATTTTGAGTTTTTAACATACCAGTGTTTGTAGGGCATGGACACTGTTTAGATTAAATAATTTAAATTTCATATTTTTTAGCTCGAATGCTTATCTGAAACTCTTAAGTAGAGCCGAAACTCATGTCTGAGCGACAAAAACCTTAACCACTTAACCGCTTTCGAGGACTTGATCAATGTTCCATTGAGGATATATTTTTTCAATTTTATAAACAAATCCAACATTGCAAATTGCATGTACAAATGAGCGTAAATTAATAATACGCTGATGTTGAATTAATCTTGTAATGTTTTTCCTTTTTTAAATTTTTGGTTTCGAATATTTAGAAAAAAAGTGCCAAAAAGATATATAAAAAAAGAAAATGACTTTTAAATAAAAGAGAAACGGTGTTTGGGAAAAATTTTTTAGAGTGAATTTTTGGCAAAGTTTAAAAACTACCAAAGGCTTAAAAAACAACAAATGATAAAAAAAATAAGAGGAACATTAAAGAACAATGTTCATCCGACATTTCAGCCTGTGACAAAGTGGGGTTTTTGGGTGTTTGTTATCTTTTTTTGAAAAAGTCTTATTGGTAAAATTTAAACAAATTTTCCATTTCCCAAAGGGAAAGCTCCTTAAAGCCCTTTTAAAAGCAGTCGAAAATTTAAAAACCATCGCTTTTAGACAACGTGGAAAAAGAGTGATTTTTCATGTTTTTGCATTTCATTATAGAAATACAAAACAAATCAAATGCCAGTATTTTTATTTATCAACTTAAATAGCTGAGGCAACAAAAAACGATTTTTTTGCTAAAAAGAATTCAAATATACGAGTATTTCAATTATCATACTTTTGTTTCTTTATTTCTTATATTCTTATAATGAACGAATCAATTAAAGTAAGGAACGTGAAATTAATACTCGTTTTCATCATAACAAACACACCCTATGCCACAATTTGTTTGTTGTTGTTGTTGTTGATGTTCATTTCTGAAAATTTACTGCTCTCTTATTTCATAATAACGATGTCCGAGGTATTCTTTAAATACTATAAAAAGTCATATCAAATACACGTTGATTGTTAAAATAAATTGTTTGATAATAATTACGGAATTCGCCATCAGGGGTTTATTTCTCTTATGGATGTTACGATGACATTCATATTTAAGAAGTATGTGTTCATGTGGTCTTTGTTTATTTTTTTTCAAGGCAAGTGGTAGTAAACTTAAACAATGGGCAGCAATAACATGTGAAAGTAATCAAAATTAGCTGAACATTTCAAATTTATATACAATATACGATAAATGATAGATTTAAAAAAAGATCGTGCACCTTGTTCGTAAAATTTCATCCAAGAAACATTTTGTATTCCTGCCATATTCAGACGAAAACTACCAATTCTTCATATACGAGATTTCATTTGTCAATTATACGACTGTTTTAATTCTTAATTGATACAAGTTTTGTTGTCTCTCAATATTTATCGGAGTACATTTTTAATTTGAAGAGTTGCCATTGTTTCGAATGATGTGATTATTTCTCCAAAAAGTCTTTACATGCATAATCAATAATAACTTGACATTGGTTAATTTACACAGAATACATTTTAGCTTTAAGCTTATAGACACACTCTCGTCTCTTACCCTTGAACGAACCAGCACTGAAAACATTGTTTGTTATGTTTTTTGCTTAAAGGAACAACTGGCTTGTTCCTGACGGGCCATCAATTCTTAGATTACGAGCTAGTGTTAGCAACTTAACAAAATGCCACGTGCCGCTGATTAAAAAGAGGTCTTTTTAAGCACGTTATTCATCAGCCGTAGGAGAATATTCATAAAGGTTCACATACAGCATGGTTTAAACACAGTACTATACTATATTTAAATTATCTAAGATGCATTTCAGGCACGTGGTAGTAAAATCAAATTTAAAATGTTAGTTTACTTCATATATTGCATTTTATCACCTAAAAGATCATCTGAGTTTTGAACATTGAGTTAAGATAAATACACGAAATGTTTGCTATTATGTTTAAACATACGGTCTTCATTTAGTACTATTATTAGCCAGATTTGTGAAGTTTCTTTAGACGAAATTCAATTGTAACGTCCAGACACATTGAAAGGATATCTTTGTGATAAGGAGTTTATTGAGTATATTTTGCAATCAACGAGAGAAAGAACAGTTTAGAAAAAAAATATTTGTACTTGATGCGGATAAGTAATAGAAAAATCACAATTTTTTTGACTAACTGATTGATATTATAAGGTAATTTTACATTGTTGAGTTTAAAACTGAATT
Organism: Ruditapes philippinarum; assembly: GCF_026571515.1. Taxonomy (NCBI): domain Eukaryota; kingdom Metazoa; phylum Mollusca; class Bivalvia; order Venerida; family Veneridae; genus Ruditapes; species Ruditapes philippinarum. The sequence goes on along the minus strand of NW_026863120.1, from coordinate 194,757 downwards.
CTATTGGACAAGTGCACAGCCGTCAAATCTATATTGGACGAGGCGTTAGAAGCTTTTTACGAGTCCAGTAGAATCATCCATGTATAGTGACCTCTTTTTTCTTTCACTTTTTTTGATATTTTGACAGAACTTTGTTATTTCAAGTACAATAAGGAACTATTGTCAAAAATTTTTCCTGAAAATAAAAATGATGCCAGATTGAGTACTATATGAACTTGGTAATAAAAACTAGGCTAAATGAAGATTTTATATGCATTCTATGTGGATGGACTACTCTAATATAAAGGACATTGTGTAGTTCACAAAGAGTAATTATTGCTTTACTATTTAACAGAAACTTATTGGTTAACACGTCAATTAACCAGCTGGAATTACTGCTTGATATGTTATAAATTTGTGAGTTTATTTTCCAGAAAAGCGGAAGAAATTTGCGAGCGTGATTCAAATAAATTTTTACCTTGTGGGATAACTGAGAAATTATTTCAGGTCGTAGATCATGTATACTACAAGTGTGATATTTATTATAATTACAAACAAGTGAATGATATATTAATGGTTAAACGAAATCAAGTAGGAATATCTTAACTGTCCAAGAAGAAACATAAGCTGCCTCCCCTATGTCAAATCATCACTTGTGAAAGGCGTGAACGTATTAGACCAGACCTTCATGAAATGGTTTAAAGTCTGGATACAATATTTTTCATGGCCAATAATGTTCTATGTTATATAATTTCAGATGCAAAATGTTTCCTTAAAATACTAATTATATTATTGTACGTACATAAAAATTCGCTTTGAAGGAGCTCCTCCGAGATCTTTACGGGCTGAGTCTTAAAAGATGAATTTTGAAAATTATATAGATCAACACAGGCAGAAAAATTGGTAACAATGATAATAAAGAAATATATTTAGAACTAAATACAAAAATCGGATATTAAATGCGATTCGTAGTATCAGATTTGAGCAATTAGCGTTTAAACCCGTATAATGTTTATGCCATTTTGCACTTAAGATAATTCTGGAAAACGGAGTAAGCAAATAATCCCACACACAAGTTATTAATATCGATCTACATAAAATAGTTTAAGTAAACCGGAAGAAAAACATTTGCTAGTCCTGCTAAGCCTGCCTAACCCGTCAGTGCAGATCGGCCGGTATATAAACTTTTTAATATCGATTAGTTAGATTTTAACTTTAGTATTTTTTATGCCATTTATAAGATTAGATAGTGAATGATATATTTCCAAAAAATTCTCCTGAATACAATTATTGGAATAAATTTTATTTCTTAGATGAATATTTTATAATCAAAATAATCATTCCTTGCCAAAATATATCAGTTGCAATAAATGACCTTATAGGAGCATGCCTCCAAATTCATGCTAATATTCATGAAAACTTTGAATATATACTTAAAGAACTTAAAAGTATTGTAATGCGAAAAAGAAAGTAATTTTCAAATCGCAAACATCACATACAATTCACGTGAATTAACAAAAAGGGGCCAAAACCTGCAAAAATATCATTACTGAGTAAGGTATGTAGTAGAAACTGGTGATAAATACTGATCAATTAGCCATTAATTGCACATAAACTGTAATTAATTACTTTAACCTTGAATCTTTATAAATTTTCTAAATTCGTCCTTATTTCTCAAGTTGATTCTCTCGACAAATTTTTACTAATATAGAGGCATACATCTTTAATAGTTATTTACTAGTAGTGTACAAAACGTTTATAGTCCAATGCTGCTCATAAAGTCCTATTGCAACTAAGACTTTTAAAGTATTAACTTTTTTATTGCTTTGATTCTATTTTTATCAACTTATATCTCAAAATTTCAATGTAACTATGTGTCATTACCATTAGCTGACATGTCGTTTATTTGTGTAATTGGATGCTTGTTTGTAAATCTTACAGGCAGATTGAATTCAAAATATGTTATTCAATGAATGTTCAGGTGTAAACTTATTAAAGTTAAATGTCAGACAAGAGATTTTGTTTTACACTCTTGACGGTTAAATTAGTCATAGGAACGAATATCGGTTATACAGACAAATTGACTTCATCAAACAAATGCTACTTGGTTACTCTTTTGATATTTTGTCAAAAGTTGTACGTAGTTTGTTGTGAAAGAAAACACGATGATATGACATCGGAGCATAAGATATTTTACTGTAGATTTATTTGTTTGCTCCAATATTAATTTCAAAACGGTGTAATTCTTAGGAATAAAATATGTTTTCTTCTGTACAGATGGAATTGGCCTATATTATTGCGTTCATTCACGCCCATTCTAATGTACTAATGTACACAAATGTTATACAAACAAGAGCTTGTCACATACATAACAAAAGTCTCAAACCGGTAAAGTGTTTCTGATTCCATATACGAGGTTCCATTGAAGCAGCTTTTGTACTTTTTGAAATATTGCAGGATCAAGATTTATTTTGAAAGACGGAATGACGGATAGAAATAAAGGATAAAAAAATAAAATGACGTGCCTTATCTCCATATAAGTGTTAATCCACATATCCAGTATTATCAACGGAGTTTTTGTACTTTTAACTTATAGCAAGATCCAGATTTTAATAAAACAATATAATAAAAATGCATGATCTCCTATATCCATGGTCATCAACCTAGCTTTTGTGCTTTATGAGTTATTTCAATGTTCAGTTTAATTCAGTTTGCTTTGTTGTTTTTATATCATTTTCGTACTATACCAGGCAGCAATGAAAAAGATGACGTGCATCATCTCCAAATGGTCCTTATGTGCTTACGTAGCTTTCGTATTTTCTAAGTTATGAATAGATGCAGCTTAAGTTTCTTCTTGGACTACTTGATTTCGTTTAACCATTAATATCTCATTCACTTGTTTGTCATGGTAATAAATATCGTAGCATACATGATCTACGACCTGAATAAATTTCCCACAAGGTAATAATTCATTTGAATCACGCTCGCAAATTTATTACGGTTTTCTGGAGAATAAACTCAATTATATAAAATATCAATCAGTAATCCCAACTTGGTAATTGACGTGTTAACCAGTAATTTTCTGTTAAATAGTAAAGCAACAATTACTCTTTGAGAACTACACAATGTCCTTTATATTAGAGTAGCCCATCCATATAAAATGAACATAAACTCTCATTTAGCCTCGTTTTTATGTTCAGAGTCCAACATATATATATCAAATTTATGTAGTACTCCATCTGGCATCATTTTCATTTTCAGGGACAAATATTTTACAATAGTTCTTTCTGGTACTTGAAGTAACAAAGTTCTGTCGAAATGTCAAAAAAATAAAATAAAGAGGTCACTATACATGGATGAGTTCTATACTGATTCTATTTGACATGTACAAAGCTTCTAATGCCTCGTCCAATATGGATTTGACGGCTGTGTACTTGTCCCATAGAATTCAGTTTTGAACTCAACAATGTAAAATAACCTCATTATATCAATCAGTTAGTCGAAAAATTGTGATTTTTCTATAACCTATCCGCATCAAGTACAAATATTTTTTTCTAAACTGTTCTTTCTCTCGTTGATTGCAAAATATACTCAATAAACTCCTTATCACAAAGATATCCTTTCAATGTGTCTGGACGTTACAATTGATGTTCGTCTAAAGAAAATTTACAAATCTGGCTAATAATAGTACTAAATAAAGACCGTATGTTTAAACATAATAGCAAACATTACGTTTATTTATCTTAGCTCAATGTCCAATTAACAACAAGTAAAATTAAGCTTGGAATGAATGGAATTTCCTTCAGTGCCCGAGTTAATCAATGTATGGATTCTATAATCTTTATGTTTTTGACATCATTGGAATCCTCTTAAAACTATAAGTATAATAGCAATGAATTAATAAATTATTATAAAATAATCTAGTCTGGTTCTTGCATAATATATTGAATTAAACTATAATTTTTGTAATAACTACAAAGAAACTTTGGCACAGAATATAATTTAAATCCGTTACAAAAGAAGTTGAGCGCTTATGGCATATAACACTAAGTTGTTTTTAACTACGATTGACATTATTTTCATTTAATAATTTAGGTTATTTAGATGGAATTTGTATATTCAAACGAAAATTGTCTTCATATATTCGTGTTGATTCTTCACAAAAAGAAACAATTTACAACTAATGAAATTTATTTCACACATTTTATACTTTACCAGAACAGAAATTAACCATATCCCTTAATTAAGAAACAATCGTGGTAAAAATAATTGAAAACAAAACTTTAACAGTTCTATTACTAGAACAAAGAAACAAAGAAACTAGAACCTTCGGAAAGATTATAAGAACGACATACATTTTCAGAAGTGTGAAAGACATGGATATTTGATATATTTTTGGATTATGTCGTTTGTTAAGCTATGCTTGAAGGTCTTTTTGCCTGAGATTCGTAACTGATTTTTGCTTATATTTTATGATTTTTTTTTTTATCTATGAAGCATATAAGAAGACTATCTTCTGTATTTGCTTAGTTTAATCAGGAACGTATATACAATATGCTTATGCCATGTAATGGGATGTGTCATGTTATGTATGAATTTATTATAATACTGTAAATCCACCTATTGTAAATGCATGCAAATTGGATTTTACCTGATTTTGATTTTTTTCTCATATCAACAAAAACTTATTATTAAATGCCCTTGCCGTAAAAACGGTATTGCATGGCCGTGCATATATTTATATAGATTTGACGTCATTTTTTGAATTATTATAAACAGTTCTTATGTTAATTATGTGATAAAAAGAATACTATGTTCTTGTAGATTAATTAGTTAATTTATTGAATTCGCAACGAAGCTGCAGACAAATTAGCCAAGGAAGGGTCAAAAAAGGGGGAAAACCCCAAACCCCCAATTTTTCTAAAATAAGAAAAGACTTTTATTTAAAGTGCTCATTCAGAAAAACACATGGAAAACGAAAAACCCATGGTTTTAAAAACCCCCAAAAAGGGCCAATAAAACAAACTAAACCCCCACCCAATTTTACCTTTTCCCCGGCTCAAAAACGGGAAACGGGGGCCGGGTCTACGAAAATTAAAAAACTTGGCCCCCGCCGTTTAAGTTTCCCTCCCCTTTGGGGAAAGCAGAAGAAAACCCCGTTTTTCCCACATCCTCCCAAAAACTCCCCTAACCGGGAAGGGGGCCCCCGCCAAAACGAAATTGGGCCCCTACAGATACGGGCGTAAAACAACAAGCTAGGGGCCCCACCCAAAAAAGGCCCTTTTAGAAAAAAAAGGGTTGCAGCTTAAAATTTCCCCTCGGGACTTCAAGTGTAAAGGGCCCGTCAGAAGATGGAAGGGCCAATAAATAGTTTAAAATAAATTGAATTCCGCTTGAAAAAAAATTTTTTAAGGGAAATTTAGTTCAAAAAATTCGAATTGATCTTAACTCTTTTAAAAACATTTTTTTTCTCTTTTTAAAAAAAATTGGGATTCAAACAAAAACTCTAAGGTTTTTTGTTATTTTTTGGATTTTATGCCCAAAACAAAAAAAATTTAAAACAAGATCCAAAAAAAAAAATGTTAGTAAAAAATCAACTTTCAAACCCAATAAAAACCCCCTTTTGGGAAAATAAATCGGGTTTTATTTTTTTAAAAAAATTAACCCATGATTTTTTTTGGGTTTTTTCAAAAACCCAGTGTTTGTGGGGGCAGGGAAATTTGCTTCCTTTTTATAAAATTGCCGTTTTTTAAACGGGACGAGGCGAAATCAATCCTATAATTGTTTTTTAGTTTTGCAGTATTTGGGGATCATTTATTTATACTGTATGAATTTGAATTTTACAAATAGGATGGAACGTTGTCTTTAACTTTGTCTGCTCCAAAAGTTTTGATGATTAAACTTGTCTTTTCTAAATACTGTTTAGATTAAATAATTTAAATATCATATTTTAGCTCGAATGCTTATCTGAAACTCTTAAGTAGAGCCAAAACTCATGTCTGAGCGACAAAAAACCTTAACCACTTATCCGCTTCGAGGACTTGATCAATGTTGTATTGAGGATATAATTTTTATAAACAAATCCAACATTGCAAATTACAAGTACAAATAAGTGTATTGTTTATATCACATTGATTATACGCTGGTATTGAATTAATCTTGTAATGTTTCCTTTTCTGGTATCAAATATAAGAATAAAGTGCCAACAAATATATCACAATGAAAGTGAAAATTAATAAGTGAGATAACGTGTGGCCAAAATTTTTTAGAGTAAATTTCAGCAAAGCTATACTACCAAAGAACATGATAGCAAATAAATGAATGAAATAAATAAGAGGAACATATTGAGACAAGGTTCATCTTCGACATTTCAGTCTGTGAAAAGGTGTGTTCTGAGTGTTTGTTATCTTTCTATGAATGTCCTATTGGTAATTAATCAAATTTTCCAGCCAAACGGATGCTCTTTATGCATAAATGCAGTCGAAATTCAAATCCATCGCTTTTAGACAGCGTGGCAAAAGATGATTCACATGTATTGACATGCAATCATGACATACAAACAAATCAAATGCTCAGTATTTTTATTTTAACTACTTAATTTGATAACTGAGGCAACAAAAGCTATTTTTTGCTAAAAAAGAATACAAACATACGAGTATTTCAATTATAACACTTTGTTCTTTATTTCTTATATTTTTATAATGAACGAATCAATTAAACAAGGAAACATGAAATTAATACTGGTTTCATCATAACAAAAACACACGACTGCCACATTTTTGTTGTTGTTGTTGTTCATTTCTGAAAGTGTACTGGTATTTTATTCCGAAGTAACGATGTCCGAGATATTCTTAAAATACTAAAAAAGCCATATCAAATAAACTTTGATTGTTTAACAAATTGTTTGTTAAACAGAATTCGCCTTCAAGATTTATTTCTCTTATAGATGTTACGATGACATTAATATTTAAGAAGTTTCTGTACATGTTTGTTTGTTTGTTTATTTTTTCAGACAAGTGGTAGTAAACTTAAACAATGTGCGGCAATAATATTAGAAAAGTCATCAAAAATTAACTGAACATTTCAGACTCATATACAACATACGATAAATGATAGATATTAAAAGACCGTGCACCTTGTTCGTAAAATTTTATCCAAGAAAAATGTTGTATCCTTGACATATTCAGACGAAACTACAATTGTGCAAATACGAGATTTTCGTTTGTCAAGGATGCGACTGTTTTATTCCTTAAATGATACAAGTTTTGTTGTATCTCAATAGTTATTGGAGGTACATTTTTTAATTTGAAGAGTTGCCATTTGGTTTCGAAATTATTTTGATTATTTACTCTTAAGAGTCTTTACATAGCATAATCAATTTCAACTGAACCATTTGGGTTAAGGTTTTTAATCACGAATGTAAATTTTTAAGCTTTTAAAGTTTATTAGAACACCCTTTGGTACGAACCAGCCAATTGAACTATTTATAATGTACAGTAATGTTTTATTGCCCAAAGGGAAAAAATCTTTTTTCAATTCTTTAGATTATAGTCCCCAGTTGGTTACCAATTTGACCAATTGCCCCGCAGCCCCTGAAATTAAAAAAGAGGTCTTGTTAAGAGTTTCATCAAGCCATAATCCTACAGGAAATATTCAATTAAGGTACCACACAGAGCATTGTTACACCAAATTTTACTGTACACTTAATTTAAATTTTCATCTAAGAATCATTCTTAAACGCACGCGGAAGAAAAATCAAATTTAAAATTCTAATTTACTTCATATATTGCATTTTATCATTTTTTATTATTTCTTTATTTGCTTTAGATGCATGGATCTATAAGATCATTTGAGTTTCTCGTTTTTTTTTTTCAAACCCAATGATTCCCAAAATAAAATTCAAGTAACATGAAATAAACCCTTGAACATCGGCTTTTTTCAAAAAACCAAGGGTTAAAGTGGTTTATTTTTTAAAAGTTATTACTATAAAATTTTTACAAATAAATCTTGAAATATTACCTTTCAAATTTCTTTTTCCCAAAATAGCAATTAAAATTTAATCCGGGTTTTAAAAAGGGAAAGTGCCATGAAAAAAGAAGGGGAAATCATTGGCTTTTAAAAGTAAAAAGTTTGAAAAATTTAAGAAGTTTGATGTATTTTACGGTGCTAATTTTTTTTTTACAAAACTATTTTGGGCAATAGTCCCCCAGGGAAAAGCCCTTTCCAAAATGTCTTTTTAAAATTTTTAACTTTTTTTTTATACCCAATGCCCCTTTTTGGGAAATTTTAATAAAAATTTTTTTAACCCCAGATATATTTTATGTACCCATACACAAAGGGAAAAAGAGGCCTTTTCCCTTTTTCAAAAGGGTTTTAAAAGAAAATTGTTTAAAATATGCATGCAAAATGTATTACATAAAATTTTAAAGGGGAAAAAAAAAATTAATGAAAACGCTAAAATAGTCCCACTTAAAAAATTTTAAATTTTAATAGCACTTTTCTCTTTTTAAAAAAGACAAGCATAACCCAAATAAAAATTTGGGGTTTTTTTTTACCCATCACACCCCGTTTTTCCTCATTTTCTGTAATGAAGGGAAACCCCATTTAAACTTTTTTTAAATTAAAAAATTAATAAATTTAAATTTCCTTTTTCCGTAAATAAATTGTAAATTTTTTTTTCATGGGCATGAGATTTCTATTTTTTTTATTTTTTTTGATAAAAAAGAGATTTTCGAATATTTTTAAAGTTTGTTGTCCATTCTTGAAGAACAAAACAAATAATGTTTTGCAAAAATAATCTTACAGCTCAAAAAAATAATTAAAAATAGATTGAAATAGAGTCTTTAAAGAAAGTCCAAAAGGACAAATTAAAATGTTGCAGGCTCGGTTTGATTGAGCCTGTGGACGGTACTGGAGAATGAAAGTTACCGTCCACACCCATAGCACCGGTTTAAGCAGAATTCATCATTTAAACTTGGTGATGGAGAATTTTTGAATTTATATACATCCGCAGATGTGTTCATATGGCGGTTATCATGGAACCTTCAATGCCATTCCATGAAAAGCCGCGCATCGTCCACAAGTTAAAGAATGCGTGTGCCCTAAACGAGAAAACAATGGGCGAAACTAAAAAAATGGAATTTTAAAAGGGGATCAGATGTTATAAATACTGCATATCACAGATAAGCTGTCAAAAGACAATTTTAAAAGGCAGGTCATATCCTATTGGTGATTATATCCTAATTGTGATTATACAGAATTTAAGTAAGGAATACTGAATTCACCCAGTATCATCATAATTTGTATATTGACCCATCAACGAAAACAACAAAAATAGTTCCCAACCAATAATACTGATTTTCAGTTATTGTATATGTCTGACATGCCTTTTTTGTTTGTTTGCTGGTTTTGTTTGTTTGTTTGTTTGTTTTTGTTATTTTTTTACGACTATATGTATTTTAACTCAATTTTTCTCGTGGATTTATTTGTTATTAAAAGTTGTCAATACAAGTTAAAATACTTAGTACGGAATATACAGGTAGTTTTTAAGCAAATAGATTTCACAATCAGAATGTTATTCGGACCTAATAAATGCATGTACAATTTAATTATCTTACATTATCTTTAGTCTGAAATATAGAGTAAACGTGGTATATGTTATTTCATACAAATTCTATATATAGATACAATGTCAATTGTTTTTAAAATGTTATGATCAATTAAAAAGTATTAAATGACGATATTAAAAGTTTTGAATATCTTCTACAGAAAAATGGTTTGTCTTTTTATCTAACTTTGATATATTTAGATATTCTGATAAATGTTTATTTTCATATTTGTACACTCCTTATAACTTCTTGTCTACTTTAAATAAAGTCTGCCGGAAACAGCTTATTCCAAAATTAATTCAGAAACACTAGCTTTATGAACCCAGTTTGTCTTGAAAACACTTATTCGTCCTGAAATAAAAGTGTACATTTATTGGCTAACGTAACAATATAATTTGTCTGATATTTACAATCAATTTTACTTCATAACCAGCAATGTATCGTAAGTATTGTGTCTATTTCATCATTAGGTCGTACAAACCATGAAAAATTAACTTTTATAAGCTTAATGTAAAAGTGAATGCCAGCGAATCTGTGAATCTTAGTACTTTGATAATAAGTTCATGTATTTGAAACAAATTGCGTGGTTAAAAAGAGATGTACACTTATGTGCAATGTACTCTATACTCTATTTATCAAGACTTTAAATTCATTTGATCGAAATTACCTTGTTTTGAAATAACAGTACATATGTTGGAACAAAATATACAAATATCCCGGTCAAGGTTTTATCTACTGTTTGCCGTTCCCTTATGTCAAATTATCGTGTGTTTTTTCACAACAGTCTTCGAACAACTATTGACAAATGAACACAAGAGTAACACAATAACAATGGTTTGATGAAGTTATTTGTCTTTAACACCTTTATTCGTCATAACGACTAATTCCTTTATCAAGATTTTAAAACAAAAATTGTTATCCGACATTAAATGTTAATGGATTTACAACTGAGCATTCATCATGTTTGAAAATGTCAGTAAGTTTCACAAATATATATCCATTTTTAAAAGATATGGCATACAGCGTATGGTGTTTGATTTTATTTCCTTTGCTTGTTTTTTTTTCTTATTTTCATCAACGCTGTAAATATCAACCGACAACTCTCCAGATTTATTAGTAGAGGAAGTATTCAGGTAGATTATGATAGCTTCATCATATGAATGAATATAAAGTCCCTGATGGAATTCGAACAAACATCTTAACTACTCAGTCTGAGATGCATTGATTTATATATATATATATATATATATATATATATATATAAATATATATATATATATATATATATATATATATATATATATATATATATATATATATATATATATATATATATATATATATAATGAGGTTTTAGGTTACAATTTGCTAACGGTCTGGACCAGTAATGTTGCACCGTTGTTTTGTTTTCGTTTTCATCAGAATAATAATTTTAATTGTTATTATTAATTTACTCCTCAATATTAGGCACGTTTTCACTTCAAATGTAAGGTTAATATGAAGTTCACACGACATTATAAACATAAAACAAGACCATTATGCAAAAAATACGGCCTTTATGAGAACACTCGGCTATTATGAGTTTTGAGAGTTTTGATTGGCTCCCCAGCTCGGCCATTATGAATCTGCCCTTTTTTCATTGCCATTTTGAATTGCTGCAAGGTAGGTTTCCGAGACATTTTTAAAACATGAATCTTATTTGAAAGACCTCACAAGAACGGAATTAACATTAGTTAGTTTTGTTCACTAAGTAATTGTGAGTACAATGTAGTTAGTTTATAAAATTTTGAATAACTAAGTGTTTTCATAATGGCCTTGCAATTTGGCTTGAGACTGTCATATAAGCCTTCGACCTTCAGCATAAGGCTCATATGACCCAATAACAAGGCCAGTATGAAAATACATAAGTATTAACATTTCAATAATGATCAAAAATGATAACCGTTTACGAGATTTTACTCAAATCGGGTTAATCGAAGCCAAGTTAATTTATGTAAGGATTTCATGATTTTAGGCTCATTTGAAGCAAGATAGGTGCGATGAAATGAAAGAAATGAAGAAAGTTATTTCCATATTTAAACCAATCTCATTATTGCAAATTTTATATTACTTTTTACAATACTTTTGGCTAAAAACTCCCAAGAATCACTGTGGACAGAATATAATCTAAATATGTTTTAAATAAATTGAGCCCTGAGTGCATTTAACATTATTTTTTTTTAATTGAAATTAACAATGTTTCAGTTTTAACAAATAATATTATTAAGATAGAGAAGTTACATAAGAAGCGAAAATTTTAGTCATGAATTCGTGTTGATTCGTCAAGAATAAAATCTGATCACAATTAATGAAATTTGTTTCACACATTTAATTCTTAAACAGAACGCAAATCTGTTGTATTCCTTTATTTAGAAACAATTATAAAAATAAGTGAGACTAAAACTTTAACATGCAAGGAAAGGAAACTTGAGAGTGCATAAAGATTCTTTAATTTCAGAAGCGTGGAAGACATTTAGATTTGTTTTGATATATTTTGAATTATGTTGTTTGTTTAGCTATATTTAAAAGCCTCTTCTAAGTTTCTTTAAAAAATTTACGAACATTTTATGACAGATATATCTTATCTAGCATATAAGAAGCATAGCTTCAGTATATGCCCTTTATTATCAGGAATGTATCTTCAATATAATTATACCCTGCTGTAAAAGATACTTCACTCGCAGAAATGTGACACAAAAAATTACCTTGTTATCAATACAATCATTCCACAATTAACATTTTCAGTACAATTTAACTTAATGATCAGTGTGATAACATAAATAAATTGTTGTCTTGCATTTTTATAGCGATCAAAAATGCCTTCTAGATGCAAAAAAAACCCCTCCCTGATATATCTTATTTTGCATGTTTTAATTTACCATAATTATGTGTTATATGGTGTAACACAAATGAGACAATATGCAGAATTAAGAAATACTAAATGATGTTCAGCTCCATGACTCATTGAAATATGGAATGTGCCTCACTTACCGTAATTTTCAGAGAGATGGAATGTCTTATATATTTTTGTATTACATATATTATACTCTGGTACTTAAATAATTTTGTAATATTTCCTTTTTATTTTCCGATATTGAACGAAGAAAATGTATATAAGACGAAAGTGCTAAAATTCATATATGACTAAAGCGACAAAAATGAAAGTTAAAATAAATTACTGATATTCCATGTGGCTTTAAAGTATTAAGTGTGCATTTCTTATTCAGCACAGTAAAACTATTAGATAGTATGATAGCAAACAGAAGTCAACAGAATAAATTAACGGCACATCATTTCTAAATATGGAATGACAAGTGTCATCCACGACATTTCAGTCCATGAAAAAATGTGTTTTCAGTGTTTGTTATGAATGACCTTTTGGTAATTAATCAAATTTTCTAACCAAACGGATGTTCTTTATGCATAAATAGTCGAAATTCAAATCCATTGCTTTCAGATAACGTGGAAAGAGATAATTAATTTATATTGGCATGCAATCATGAAAGAAACATAAATCACAATGCTCCATTTTTTATTGTAACATCTTAATTGATAGCTGAAGTGCTGAAGTAACAACAGGCGATTTCCTTTCGCTGAATAAAACAAACATAATTCAATTATACTTGTTTGTCCTTTTCTATGAAATAATATTTCTCTTATTCCTATATAGAACGAATTAAGGTATTAAAGATACATTTAGTAAATAACAAACATTTTTATAGCAAATAAATAACCACTAGTCACATGTTTTGCACTTGTTTATTTGTTTCTGAAAAGGTGCACGTATTTAATTAATAAATGTCTCCTTTTAAAAATTTTTAACGTAGTTATCATCATTTCGAATGGTGTTCGATGTATTATTAAAATTCTTTAAAAGCCATATCAAAAGTAAACTTTGATGGTTAAAATGGATTAAGTTTATCACTATTATAGAACTCGCCTTCAATTCAGGAAAGATTCTGGTTTGATGTCTCTTACATAATGTTATACATGATGATAATCATATGAATGAAGATTATGCACATATTTTGTTTGTCTTTTCTAGGCAAGTGGTAACAAAATAAAACAATGTTCTGCAATAATAATTGAAAAATAATTAAAAGTAATAGATGAATATTTCAGTTTTATATGGAGCACACGATGTATGAAAAGTATGAAAAGACAGAACGCCATATTCCTGATTGATATCTATATCCAAAAACATTATTTTTATGTTCATATTCAATTTTTTTTACAATTCTGAGATTAGCCTAGTAAAACATAAAATTTGAATTTCGTATATAGATCGGCTGGGAAACTGAAAACGGAAAGATATGCAAAACAATTAAGGCATATATTAAGAAATACATTGAAATCGTTTTTTTTTTTTTGTGTGTATTTCTTAGTCAATTTAAGTTTGCAACGCATTTAAATTTTGGGTCATGTTTCAAAATTAGAATAATTATTCTGGAACAGCGGAGTGAGCAATGATCTAAAATTTTGCACACAAGTTACCGGCATAGACCTACATCAAACTAAACATTAATCTCGGTAGTTTATTCTGAATCTCGTGGGTTTTACATGTTCATTATAAACAATTTACTACATATTTTAAATTTGATTAGTTGTCACTAAGGCGAACTAATCGTTGTCTCTTTATTCGTTCATTTTCAAGGATGTGTTCCGCAAGGTATATAAATAAATTTTCTAACTAACGTGATCCTTCTAATGTGTTTGTCCGATATTAAATTTAAAATGTTACAATAGTTGACATGATATAATTTTATTCCATATATTCTACGAAGCAATATGCATTTAAAAATGAACTTTATTAAATTTATCTAGATATTCTTATTATTATCGAATACAACTGGTCAACTACGTTGTATTATATTTTATGTTGTTTTTGTTTGTTTTGTTTTAAAACTTATTCAATAAACATCAACTGTCAATTAAATTTAGCAGGTTTTGTGTTTCGTAAGATTAAACCGGATCAATTACGGATACATGACATTGTCATTTGTTGAGTATTTTCGTATTCTGTATAAGGATATGCTACTGTGTTATCACATAATTGGATACAAATTTTGTCACATCTCAATAGTTGTCTGTTGAAGAGTTAATGTTGTTTTGTAATGATATGATTATTACTACATTGAATCTTTAAATGCATAATCTAATAATACTTGACATTGATTAGCTTACCTAGAATTTATTTTAGCTATAAGCTTATAGACACACTCTCGTATTTTATCCTGGAAGGAACAAGCACTTATTGTTAAGTTTTTTTATACTCAAAGAAACAACGACTTGTTCCTGACAAAGCCAAAGTTGATACTCGGCCACGCCGCCGCTTATTAAAAGAGGTCGTGTTGATCATATCATTCATCAGCCTACCTCTTCAAGGAATAACTTTTAATAAGAGGGCCATGATGGCCCTTAAGTGCTCACCTGGGGAGATGGTTCAAATGAACAAGATTGCAATATTAACACATTAGTAGAAACACCAGTTTTACAAATTTTGGTGTGCGAGAGTTGGTGTATTAAAGGAAACAATTGTTGGGTTGATACATTTCATATTATTAGTACGTAAAGGGTCCTACACAAACACTGAACAGAACTTTAAAATAGTGTCCTAGATTTTTTTTTTATATTTTTAGCACTGGCGGCAATTTAATATGCAAACAGAAGTACTTCCATAGCGGATCGTCTTACGACCTTTTATGTATAGTTTCATCAAAATGTACCGAGTTGTTAAGAGGAGTTGTTGTTTAACCCATTACTTCATGAGCATTTTGTGAAAAATGGCTGTTTTCATTGAAAAGTCTCCCGTTACAAGTTCAAATTGCTATAAAACTATAAAACTGCTTCAATACTAATCGAACTTGGCACAAGTGTTGACTGGACCATTGCCTTTGCAACAACATGCTCAGGCTTAAATTTCCTGTTACCATGGCAACGAGGGTACATCTCAAAATTGCCAAAAAACACTATTTTGCGTTGATTTTACCCATCAAAATTGATTTCAAAGTGCTGCAACTTCTCAATGGATTGAGATTAAGTCAATGGTTACACGTTACCTTATGATCGATCTGGCAAGTCTCTCACAAGTCAAAAACCCTTTGGCGATGAGGGGGACTGCCGCCCCCTTCAAACCCCCAAACAGAAGGGGGCACATTCCCCCTTGATGTATCTTTTGGTTGGGGAGCCGCGCCGAAAAAGTGGTTACTTTTTTAAAACAACATTTCTCAAACAAAAACAAGTGTTGGGGCCTAAATAAGGCATTTTTTTCACCATTTGAGACAACAAAAAGGGGGGGGGGTGAGAAAAGCGTTAAAAGGCGTGTATATTGCGTAATGGGCTAACAGAAAATGATGAAAATACTAGCAAATACCCAAAATCGCGTTTTTTATGTTAAAACATGGCCTTACATATAAATTTGAAGAAAAATTGTTGTTTTGTAGATTTTGTTGATTTTTTTCATTAATGTATTTTCAACTATTAGGTCTGGCAGCCATTTTGTTCAACAGACCGGAACCATTTGATCAATTTTCTTCGAAATATATCCAAAGATCATTCCTGTATAGTTTCAACAAATTCTACTTGGTGGTGTAGTTCAATTTCTTATTCCATTTTTTAGCTATTGCATTTATTCTTATCAGAACACCGGTACAATTTTAGCTACTTTAGAAAAGGAATGCCCAAAGATTATTTCTCTATAGTTTCTTCAAGATCTATTAAGCGACCGTAAAAATTGAGCAACGTTTATAAAGGCCCATCTAAAAATCATTCCTGTAAAGTTTCAGCAAAATATATCAAATAATTAAGGAAGAGATGTCGTTTTAGTGTTTTTCACTTTTTACCACTTGTGGCCATCCTGTCAATAAATCTGATCAATCATTTGTGTATAGTTTCATCACTATTGGTGTAGTGGTTAAGGAAGATACGCGTTAAAGTGAAAATGTTAACGACAGACAACAAACGACAGAAACCCTAAAAACGGACGATCTCAGGGGTATCACAAAATTGTTTAGCATTTTGTTGCACATATGACATATGTTTTTTTAATGTATCTAAGACGCACATGATGGCAAAAGTAAAATGTCAATCTGTAAATTGTTATCTGTCAATTTTTCATTTATCTGTTACAGTACCAGCTGTTTAAGCAACGAAATGGTACTTCGTCTAGGAATGGATCCGATTTGTACAGATAAAATTTTACTTTTTACAATATTTTTCAGATATATCTTTCACACTCCCCCCCCCCCCTTGTGCAAATGATTTGAATTAGTGTTACATCAAAAGAAGGAAAACTATATAAAAACTTGTAGACTTGGTTTGCTTAAGTTTGTTCACTGGTGACATTGCCTTAACCACTAACCCGGCGTAAACATATTTCAACTTTGATCTAATTTTGACATTAACATCTATTTAATCATCAAAGCATTAGGGAAATAAATTCACGTATACATATACTGTATTTTTATTTGTTCATCAGAGAAATGCGCCACTTAATTTCGGGTAGGAATTTAAGATATATAACGAATTGAATTGCACAAAAGGTTCACTTTAAAAGTTCAATCATTACTATCGTATGCACACATATGTTTGTGTATTTCTTTTACTAAATTGCATCAATTTATCAGGCTAAATATGCTATAGTTTAAGATGTATATGGTTTCCATTTAAATTATTACGTCATACGTTATATTATTTCTATTGTATGTTATATATCTAAAAACGATGTACATATCCACAATATCATTCAAATTTTTCTTTGAAATACTGAGTGCCTATTGTTTTTTCCTGTGAAAAAAAAATATTTCATTGATCATGTGAGTTTGTAAAAACTTAAACATGAATTCAACATTGAGAATTGCAGAAACGAATATGAGTTGTTTTATTGATATAACATGTAAAATGTTAAATAGTGTTCGTACTGAATTAATCATGTAATATTACCATCATAGTTTCCGGTATTCAAGGAAATATACATATATTAAAAGAAAGTGCCAGAAACGAAATAAAGAGAACATTTTATCTTTTAGAAGACCTTTGAAGTATTTCACAGTGCATATATTCTTACAACAACGCTATTATGATTCTACTATACTCGTATATGATGATAATAAAAAATAAAAAAAGTAAAGGGTCAACATTCCTACCTAATGAAAAGCTTGTCAAAGGTATGGAAGTGTTCTAAAATGTTTTGTTTCTTCAATGTTTGTACGTTTGTTCTTTTCAATATTAATAACCTATTGGTAATTTATCAAATGTTCTAAAGAAATGGATTTTTTTAAAGCATACAATCAGCCAAAGGTCATTGCTGTTTCACATCGTTATAAGTAAAGATTAACTAGCATGCACATGTCAATGCAATCATGAAAGCAACATAAATCAAAATGCTCAATAGTTTTCACTGCAACATCTTAGTTTGATAGCTACGGCGGGTGTGTGTGTGTGTGTGTGTGTGTGTGTGTGTGTGTGTGTGTGTGTGTGTGTGTGTGTGTCTCTCTCTCTCTCTCTCTCTCTCTCTCTCTCTCTCTCTGAAAAAAGACAAACATAAGCCAATTACAATTGTTTGTACTATCACCATCTATGTTTTATATTTCTGTAACGAATAAATCAATTAAACTGATTAATTTTGAAATAGAACAATATCGAGCCAGTGTTTTAAAAAAAAAATTCTTAACAGCTATATGTTCTATACTTCTAAATTGTCCGTAGTTTCAGAGATTCAGGTTAGTTTTTTCTAAACTCTTAGAAGTTCAAAAAGTGCGTTAACACCAGTTTTAACCATATGGGAATTATTCTGAAAAGACTTTAAAAGTCATATCAAATACAATTCGACATTGATTAAAGAGATATAAATCATTATTACACTTCAAACAGCTCTCTTCCATGGTAGTTTTCCTTATCCATTATTCCAACAAGTAATAACAATCTAAAATAAAACCAAAAACTAAAAATGTAAATACCTTTGAAAAGTAATCAATAGTTATAAGTAGTTTTAGGTATGAAGAATGGAACAGAGTATTTATCCAATTTATTCACCGACTTTAAATTTAATTATTTTACAAGTAGAATTCCGTTATTCAAACCGTTTAAAGTCATGCATATTTAAGCTATTTTACAGAACCTAAGTCTGATATATTGTGCAAACTAATACGAATTTGAAATTTAGATAAAATATTAAATACATGTATGAGAATTGTTTTTTAAAAATGCTATGGTCAATTAAAAAAAATGTTTAAATGACGAAATATATTCTGAACATGTGTTCTGTACGTTAAATTTAAACTGAAACCTGCAAAGAAAAATGGCTTGTCTTTTGATCTAACCTTGATATATCTAGATATTGAGATAAATGTTAATTTTAATATTTGTACACTCCTTCATAACGTCTTGTCTACTTTAACAACAGTTTGCTGGAAACAATGGATGAAATATCCCAAAAATTAATTCAGAAACACTTGCTTTATAAACTCAATTTGTCTTGAAAACACTTATTTGTCCTTACACATTCTGCTTTTACAAATAGAGAAAAAAGTATATTTGTATAAAATTTCAGCAAATTTTGTCAATTTATATACACGAATACGAAACCAAATCGTTTCTTACTTCAGGTTGGTCTTTAACAAGCAAAAGGCCACTTTCAGGGGCAAATAACCCAAAATGTAGGACCGCGGTCCCCTAATAGATATAAGTGTATAATTACACGTCCCATTTTGGAGATAGCAACCTTGCAATTTTTATATAACTACATGTCCCTTTGTTTACTTGCTCGATAATTCTTTAGACCAGATAAACTTAAACTATAGGTGTCGCTTTTTAACATTATTTTGAACCAAGTTTGAAATATTAAAAGCCTCAAGAAATGAATACAACCAATAAAGATTTTAAGTACATATACTTTATTTTTGTTTGATGATATCTTATGATAGCTACAAAAGTAATACTGATATTTCAAGACAAGTATTGTCTGAATATTTTGGAGATAGCAACCTTGCATTTTGTAACAAATGAGTGAGCTGCGAAATAACTACATGTATTGAAAGCATCACATGCTCCTTATTAGCATTTAGATTTGTCTTATTCACTATAAACAAACACATTTTCATCGAATGTGTTTGATTTTTAATATTAATACTTCGTTTAGATATCAAGATATTTGTTGAGCGTTATTTTCTATTTTATAATCTTCATGACCTCAATCAATAGGTTTTTCTGTCTTTTTAGGTGCACTTTTAAAATATAAATTTTGATAATTCATTAAGTAGATTGTTTTTCTGAATTTAAACATGTGCACAATCCTTAAATGTCTCACATTTAAGATGGTGTAAGTTTTATTGTCTCTAAAGAGTTCTAGGAAAACCTCTCATACTGAAGAGTTAACTTTGTTTTGTACACTATGGGAATTACTTCAAAGAGTCTTTAAAAGGAGTATAAAAAAAATTTGACATTGATTAAAGAGGTCTTGGTAATATTGTTAACATGCCATCTCTGTCAGGAATGAATGACAGAAGATATAATCTTTAATATTATGTCTATATACTTGTATTATTATTTATTCTTTTTTACGAATGCAAGATTTACCTGCAAATGATACCAAATCAAATACCATATACAAATGTTATGGAATACGAATGGATGTTTTCAACAAAAAATTAAGGATACAGATTGGTCTTTTCACTCATTATGTTTTAAACAATTCAGCATAAAGCTTGAAGAGTGAAATACATCATTTGTTTTTGTATCTTTCATTAATTTATACACAGTCAAATACGCTTAATAAATACAATAATAATGCCTTAAAGAAATCCCTAAATCTCACTGGCGCAAAGAATTTGTCTGACGCAGAATGTATTGTCTTTTATGTGTTGACTATCAAAATAGCACTTGTGACACTTTTCAAATCGCAAAATGATGAAAATTCCTTTTAAAGGATTTAAATCATATTTTTAGAAAGTGTCAACTCATACATCATCATTTATTAATATTCATACCTTATTATATGGAAGTTGTTGCAAAACTTATATTTGTATTACATCTCCTTTATCAAAAAACCGTTATTTACGGTTACCTTAGCAAAATACTTAAGATGTTTTGAAAAATAAATCACATAGACAATACACCTACTTATCAAACCAATAACGTTGATGTAACCAAGGTACAGAGCTATAATTTCGTGTTAGAATAGGAACATTTATTCTTCATTTGAATTGTTCGCAAAATAATTGGAGTTGGTAATTGTCGTGTTGCAGCTCAATCCCGATCTTTTCTTATATTCATAAAATATTGAGATTCCACTTTTTGTAGGCTCTTATGGAAATGTTATGACAACAATGTAGTCTTCTCGTAGACATGAATAGTAAAGTTTTCTAGAGAAAAAAATCCAAGTTTGTTTTCTGAGTCTCTGTATTTTGATTGTTGTTTGTTTAGCAAATATTTATCTAATTTCAAAAAATTACTTCATATAAACATATGGTGTTTCATGTTGTTTCCTTTTCTTGTTGTTATTTCCACCGACACGAGGTAATAGGACGACGTTACAGATTTGTTAGTAACGGAAGTCCTCGGGTAGAGTCACTGACTTTCCGCCTGATAGCTTCATCATATGAAAGAATCCAAAGTCCCTGATGGTATCCGAACCAAAAGCGGTAAAAAAGTATGTCTAAGATGTATTGATTATGATAAATACATTGCGGTTTTGGGTTACAATTTGTTAAATGTTTGGACCAACTCTCACATTGTTTTTGGCATTATACCCAATTTAATTATTAAAAAGTCCCAAAAATAAAAACCGTTTAAAGGAATTTTACTCAAATCTGGTTCAGCGATTTTTAATTTGATTTTCAGATACTTTTTTATTATATTTTGCTTTTTCATCAGTTTAAGTGCCCAAGTTAACCGATTTAAGATTTCTTTTATTATTTTAGGCTTATTTGGAAGTAAAAGGACATAAATAAAAAATATATTTCCTCATTTAATCTAGTCTTTTAATTGCATAACACCGGTATATGTTATAAAAAAGTAATTCCGTTTGCTTAAAAACTCCAAAATGACGGGATATAATTTAAATCCGTTACAAAATAAATTGAGCCCTCGTGGCATTTTACACTAAAATGTTTAAATGTAGAAAGGGTAGTTATTTTCGAAGCGAAAGATTTCGTCAAGAATTCGTGTTGATTTTTCAAGAACAGAAATTATTCACAATAAATGATTTTTTCCACACATTTTATTCTTTACCAGAACGCAAATTTACCGTATCCATTAATTCAATTACTTGCACAAAGAAAGGGAACTCGAAAGTGCATAAAGATTAATAGTTCATAGATTTTCAGAAGCATGGATGACATTCAGATTTTTTTTGATATATTTTTGGATTATGTTGTTTGTTAAGCTATATTTAAAAAACATTTTGTCTGAGTTTCTTCGATTATTTTAATTACATTTTATGAAATTATTGGTAACATTTTACTTTATAATCAGTATGATAACCATAAATAAATTGTTGCCATCCTTTTTAAAGCGATCAAAAACGCCTTCTTGATGCCAAGAAAAGGAAAATATTTTGCATTTTTCAATTTGTCACATGTGTTATATGGTGGTGTAGCACAAATGAGACAAACAAATGGATGATTTATGATGTTCTATTCAGTGGGTCATTGAAATAAGGAATGTTCCTCACTTACCGTTATTTTCTGAGATATTGGGGTTTTTTTTGTTTAAATTCATTATTATATAACTTACTGTAAACCTATTGTATCATTTCGTTTTAATCATGGTAGAATTCATGAATAATTATCATAGTATTTTTTTCTTGTTATGCTTTGAGATATGCCGGAGTACGAATCCTGACATAGATCCATAAACTATAGTGCATTTCATTAAAAGAAATGCATTAAACAGTCAATGCAAACCTAAGTACGAACACATCTACGTTTATGTAATACTTAGAATACACACTTGAAAGTTCTGCTTATGCCATTGCTTGTTGGATTTTCAAATGCCCGTTATGAACAGGCACAGTCAAATCATTCCGGCAATGTAATTAAACATTGTCTACTCTACAAATTATCCAAAGGTTTGATTTACAAATACTTTTTTTTAAATAATTTTATATTTTAGCTCGTTTGACAAAGCTTGAAGCTTGTTATAACATTTTATGCTGCCCCAAACCCAAACCATGATTTCTAGGATGAGTGAGAGACACATTAACAATTAAAACAATTCCTTACTTATCCGCTTCAATTTGTTTAATGATCCATTGAGTATACATTTGTTCAATATTATAAATAAATCCATCATTGAGAATAACACATACAAATGAGTGTTTTATTTGTATTAAATATATCAATTCAATTCAATCTTTATTTAGCAATCGGCATAAATATGCCTTTGGCCATTTACAAGTAAATAATTATAGAATATGGCCAAGACAAAATAACATATAAATGTACAATAATAATTCAAATGCATATGATTAATCAAACACATAACATATAATCATTACAATACAATGAAAATAAATTTACAATTAAGCACTGTTTGTCCGTAAAAATTCATTTAGCTCAATAGCCAATGTTCTTACTTTAAACGCCTCTTTAATATAAGTTGCTAATTTTACTAGAATAGTTTTATTACTATTATTCATTAATGCAACAAATTCATTAAGTGAAGGCCAAGATGTATAATATTTTGGAAGTAAATCTTTTCTGATATTATTATATTTTGGACAAATCAATAAAAAATGATATTCAGATTCAATCTGTTTCTGATTACAAAATAAACACAATCTTTCATTTCTCTCTATATTATTAAATCTACCAGTTTCAATTGCAAGATTATGCGAAGACAAACGGAATCTAGTTAACTGGATTCTAGAAATATCGTTGACAATATTATTTAGATAAGGTTCAAATTCTAACACATTTTTAAATTTTGCATAATATTCTAATTTACGCGAGGTATTTAAACTTGAACTCCATTCTTGAATATACTGGTCACGCAATCGTCTTTGTATAATAGAAAAATAATTCAAATTAGGATTAAATATATCAAATATATGTGAAAGACCTAGATTGTCAAGAGTTTGTTTAATTCTAAATACCCAATTATTAACATTTAATTGTGATAGTGTACATTGTTGTATAAAAATGTCACACAAAACATAATTATTATTATTGTTCTTAAGTTTAATCCAATATTTAAAGGAACGTTCAATACTTATAATAGATAACGGGAATCTCCCGAGTTCTTCTAGCAGCATTTTTAGTTTGTTTTCTAACACCCAGGATAATTTTACAAAACCTAATATGTAACTTGTCAATCTCTTTATAATTGTATATTCCCCAAAGTTCTGAACCATACAATAAAATGGGAACAATAAGTCTATCAAATAATACTAGTTTGGTCTTTAAATCAATGCTAATCTTTTTAAAAAGAGATAATAAACTATTCATGGCTTTAAGCGCCTGGTCACATAGGGTCTTAACAGCAAAACGAAGATTTCCTGTTTTAACAAGTTTAATGCCTAAATAACAAAAACTGTCAACTTCTTCAATTTTTTCATTATTAATAAACCATTCAAAATCATGTCTTTGTTTTCTTTTTTCAAATACACATATTTTTGTCTTACTCACATTAAGTTTTAATTTCCATCTGACTGAATACATGTATATACTATCTAATTGGGATTGTAAACTGTGTTTGTCCGTTGTAAAAACCGCTATATCATCGGCAAAAAGCAAAAGATATACTGAAAGTTGCTGTAAGTCACTATCTGACAAATTATTAAAATCTAGTGAATCACTAACATCATTAACAAACAGTAAAAAAAGCAACGGTGAGAGTGGTTCCCCTTGCTTTAAACCCAGTGACATTTCAAAAAAATCAGACAATTTAGATGTAGATGATATTTTAACACATGACGTGACTCTCTCATATAGTGATTTAACAATATTTACAAATTTACAACTTACACCAATTTCTACTTACTTTGTCCACAATCAATCCCTGTAATAGTATCAAAACATTTCTCGTAATCTATAAAAGCACAGGAAAGTTTATTTTGTTAAAAAACACTTTTTGAATAATACTTTGGAGAATAAAACACAATTTACAGTACTGCGTGTATCTCTTAAACCAAATTGGATATATTTTAATACATTTTCATGTCCACACCTTATATTCAGTCTATTTGTTAAACATAGCTTAATCAATTTAGCCATCGAGTTTATCAAGGTTCCTCTATAATAGCCGGGGTTCGTAGAATCCCCTTTTTTATATATTGGGACTATGGTGCATTTAGTCCAAGATTCAGGATAAATTCCACTTTCAAAAATCTTATTAAACAATTTAACAAGAAAGGGTGAAATAAAATGCTTAGCATCGATGTAAAAATCCGGTACCACATTATCTATGCCGCTACTCTTATTTCTTGTCAAACTTGAAATAGTTTTCAGAATTTCATTTTCATCAAAAGGTTTATCAAGTTCATGTATATTAATACTTGAACCATTATCAGTGATATGCTCGGACTCACTTTCAGAATTACAAGATAGGTTTGAAAAATGACGCAAAAAATCATCTGCAGATAAGTTATTTTCTGGTGATTTATTTTTCTTGTATTTATTTATGAACTTCCAAAAATTTCTTGGTTTTTTTCTGCTCATTTCATTAATTCTAAATTTTTCTGAATTATTATATTTATATTTACTTATCCTTTTCACCTTACAAAAAGCATTTCTGCTTTCTAAAAATATACGTCTGTTCACTTCATTCTTATCAGCATCAAATATACGTTTTTTGTTATAAAAATCAGCTTTTGCCTTCTTACATTCTTCATTAAACCAAGGAACTTTTCTTACAAAAGTTTTACTACATGGCTTTAAAATTAAAGTTTTACCAAAATTTTCAAAACAAATTTCTTGAATTATTTCAGTAAGAGTGTTAATACTTTCATCAGTACTCTTTTCATCATTTACAAATTGATCTACAATATTTTCGAAAACATGTATTTTTTCATTCAAACAATTATTTAATTGTTCATGTTTTTCACTATCCCATACAATTTTGTTAATGTAATTTTTATCAGATGTTGTAGTTTCATAAACATTCATATCACATTTTAGAGCAAAATTAAGAGGACAATGGTCACTATGTTCATTTAAGTCAAGAACATTAAAATAGTCTAACAAATCAAAATTCTTAACATTTGTAATTAAATAATCAACTACACTTGCCCCTGTGGAAATACGGTTAACAGTAAAGCATGTAAAATCTCCATTTTCTAATCTACCGTTAACAAGGTCATTTTCTTTACATAAGGTTAACAACTTTGTGCCAACTGTATTCACAATTTTATCGTTTGAACACCTAGTAGGTAAGATATCATTATTACTATAGTTCTCAGGCATATATACATATCTATTCAAATTCATATCATCAATAAAATCGTGCTTTTCTCCCACTCTACTATTGGTGTCCCCTGTTAAAAAGACAGTCCCTTTATCAGAATATATCAATATATCATCGTTTAATATTTCGAAGAAATCACATTCATATAGATTAGAATGCACATTTTTATATACCATAGAGTTCTCGGGCGGTATGTAACATACACAAAAATAAATATCATCATTAAATCCTAATTCCTTTTTATCTAGTTTAAACCATACAATGCCCCTATTATCACTTTTAATCAATTCAATTTTACCAAATAACCAAGATTTAAAGTAGACTACAATCCCACCGCTATCCCGTTTAGATCTACGATTATATTTCGGTCTATTACATACAAATTTATCGTAACCATCAATGTCAATATTACTACTTTGAGAACACCAGGTTTCTGTAAATAATAACAAGTCATAATTCTGAATGAAATTCAGAAAATCTTCATCTTGTACTTTTTTAACAATCCCACCATGAATGTTCCTATGCAAAAATTTGAGCGGGGAAATAATTGAATTTTACCACTATTGGTCTGGTTTTGTTGCTATTGAAGTTGCCAATTCTATGTGCCCGATCAATTTTAATTGCATCAACATTTTCAATTTTCAAAGAGTTTTCACAGAACATTTGAATTTTGTTTAAACAATCCTCCTCTTTGCGCTGGTCAAAAGTGCTACACTCAGGAATGCCGAAAAACAGTAAATTGTCCCGCATTGACCTGGATTGTAAGTCGAGAACTTCTTCGTTCAACCGGGTATAATCCGTTAAAAGAGATTCACATTCTGTTTTCATTTTCTGGCTATTTTTACGCTCAATCACGAGGTCTTTTTCAATTTCATTGTGTCTTGACCTGATCTCGTCACAGGATTGTGAATCGTATGCGCGACTTTTTTCTATTTCATTTACCATTTTGTCGGTCGCCGACAACTTTGACTCCATTTCTGAGACTCTAAGCTCGATCGTAGCCATTTTTAGAATTCATTGAAGATACAGTCTTTTCTATAATATCAAGTTTCTGTAGATTACTGTCTATATTGTCAAGTTTCCATTAGCGTATCTAATGTAGACTGCATTTGCGAAATATCTGTACCAATGATAGTATTTGTGGAAGCCTGTTGGCTCTTCGCAGGAGTACAAAACGGTTGGCTTTGGTAACAGGGAAGGCCTATTGGTTGCTGAATATATCCCTGTAACTGATACGCAGGTGTCTGTGGTGTTTGCTGTTGAAACGATTGATTATACATTGGCGATGTATTAGTCTGATTAACAGATTGAAAAGGCGAGGTGGTGAATTGAATAGGGTCATTCATAACTGAGCGCTTCACAGGGAGATTATTCGTTAAGTCCGGAGATGTTTGAGACAAAGCCCGCTTTTTCTTACCTCCCTTCGTCATTTGAACAACAAAGCCATACTCTAATCCCTACAAATATCAAACATTGCACCATATTCCATATCTAAAGTCTTGGCACACGTAAAAAGTACACTTATGAAGCACTTGTATTTATCCTTTAAGTGAATATTATAGCTAAATTTCGATTTTTTCACAACTTTTTATGAGAGCAAAAATTCAAACTACCGCCATATTCACGCATGCGCACTTAACAAAATAATATCATACCATGGTACCGAAATAATCTTGTAATGCTTCCTTTTTATTTTCCGACATCGAACGAAGCAAATTGCCAAAAATTATAAAAGACTCAAGTGCCAAAAATGAAAGTACACATAAATTTACTGAGATTCTATGTGTCTTAAAAATATTTAAGGTGCTTTTTTATTTCAGCAAAGTAAATCTATTAGATAGTTAGATAGCAAACAGAAGTCAACGGAATAAATTAACGGCACATCATTCCTAAAAATCGAAAGACGAGTATCATTACCGACATTTCAGTCCATGAAAAAGTGTATTTTCAGTGTTTGTTATGAATGACCTATTGGTAATTAATCAAATTTTTTAACCAAACGGATGTTCTTTATGCATTAATGCAGTCGAAATTTAAATCCATTGCTTTCAGACAACGTGGAAAGAGATAGTCCAGTCAATTTGTAACAAAATATGCTAAAATACTTCAGAAAATGGGAAAAGCATGAAACTTGGCACAAATGTTAATAAAGACAAAAGAAACATTTTGGGCATGGGACCCATTTTATATATGCCAAGATGGTTGCCATGGCAGCCATTTTTTAAAATGGCCGCCATAACATGGAATTATCACCTTCCATTTCCAGTAGAGGCTATTTATAGTTACAATTATACTGGAAATTACCCTAGTTTACACTTTAACATGAGAGATTTGCATTACTAATAATCAAAGATACTAGTTTACAATTATAATGCTATTAATTGTTTCTGTTTCTATGGTAACAAGTTACTAAAATGACAAAATAGTCTGTTTCAGTACTTTGCAATATTATTATTATATTTATTATTTTCTCATATTCAATTTATTTGTTGTAATCCTAAGAAGACGATCATGTCAAATAACTATGAGATATATTGCCTTAAAATGCTTTATGTGTAGATTTTGAGCAATTTACCATATAAGAAGTATTCAAATTGTAATGTCTGAATTTACATAATTTACAAACAGAATAGGATGTCTTAACATATTCCATTCTTGTAAATGCAAGGAAAGCTGGAAGTATTTATATTTCCTTCAGCTTAATCAACAATTTTGCTAGCACCAAATATTTCCTTAATTCCATGTTAAACAAATCTTATGATATTATGAAAATGAAATAACAATAGCGTATGTATCCAAGGTACTATATAGTGCCTAAAAGGATGGATTGACCCTCATTAGTGATAGAATACACACACGGTCCTCAGTATAGGCACTGAGCTCTCAGATCTATTAAATGTAACACCACTTTCATGTTGGATTATTGATAATTCAATTTGAGAGTGATTGCAACCTTAAAGATATAACCCAAATATTTATTTTCGTGTTTTTAAAGGGAGACACAGGCAACATTTTCATTTCTTCGTTTTGAATTTTTTATTCATTAATCTGTAAATCCTCAAAATATATACACTTGACAGTCATCGGTGATTCTGTTGGCGGCTAAATTTCGTTCATATTTACGCTTCAAACTCAAAATAAATAGAATTGATACCAAAATTCATGCTTGGACTTTTACAAATGTCATTTTAGCATGTCATTAATTTGCCTGCATATTCCTTTAAAGTTTTTTTTTTAATTTCACCATTTACGTTCAATATTAAATCTTAGTTACGAGGATATTTAAAGAGTGAGTAGTTTTGCGCTTTGCAAGCTCTATGCATATTGAAATTCTATGGGTGATGCTGAGTGTCCTATTTTATGTATTATAATGATATCAAGTATCAAGTCTCTCTAGTTGACGGAAGTCTATCTGAGGTAAGACTTTCATCTGAAGGATTGACAGCCTTAGACTTGATAACAATAACAACCGTGACTTAACATGCTTAATCAATCACAGGAATCTCAAAATATGAATACAA
The DNA here is from genome assembly GCF_026571515.1 of Ruditapes philippinarum. Classification (NCBI taxonomy): domain Eukaryota; kingdom Metazoa; phylum Mollusca; class Bivalvia; order Venerida; family Veneridae; genus Ruditapes; species Ruditapes philippinarum. Next base: position 165,209 of record NW_026863120.1, on the reverse strand, counting down.
CAGAGACCAACGTTTATGGAATGCAGTCTTGAAAACGTTAAGTCATATAAATTTGTTAATCAGGTTTCAACGAAAACCAGTAATTGTTATGCCGAAGTCTGCAGGCGGGCAATTGAGCGGACGTCAACTTTTGTTTTCCGCTCAACTTGAGTTTGCTTTTGCCTATAGACACCAAACTTTTGTGTGTGGGTAACTTATATCAAGAGGCAGCTTGGGATTGCTCCCCAAGTGTTTGTGATCAAGGTCACCGCTGCTAAAAATAGAAATTCAGTTTTCGCTAAATAGTTCAAGTTACAAACTTGGTGTATGGGTAGCCTTATCAAGAGGCATCTTGTTGTTGCTACCTTGGTGTCTTTGATTAAGTCAAAGGTCACTGTTGCACAAAAATAGAAATTCAGTTTCCGCTCAATCACTTGAGTTTGCTTCGGCCTAATGACATCAAATTTAGTATGTGGGTAGATTATATCAAGATGCAACTTTGTATTGCTACCAAGGTGTGTGTGCACAAGGTCAAGATCACTGTCGCTTAAAAAGAAACTCAATTTTCACGTAATTATTTGAGTTTGCTTTCACCTATTGCCTCTAAACTTGCTGTATGGGTAGCTTATATTAAGATGCAGCTTTGGATTGCTATTTAGATATCTGGGAGCTAGGTCAAAGTCACTTGTTTTTGTTCTAGAACAAAATTACAAAACTGGGATTGGTAGCAAAGAGCTTTAGTTAGGATATTTGCGCTTTATCTTTGTAAAGTTGCCCTTTGGGACATTTCTAACTGCAAACAAGATAACCATTATGTTTATCCTATTTGAGCTTCGAAACTGTACTATTAAATCTCAACCATCCAGCACAAAATACTGACTGAGACTCTCAATAATAACAAACAACACATTCAGCACAAAGTCTGTTCTCATTAGCATGACCAAAAGCTGTCAGAATTAAGAGAGAAATACCCTAGCTAGGTATCTGATGTTTTATGGGTAGCATGGCGTACTTATATTATTTTCAATGTCCCATTCGTTCTAAACCTTAGAGGTATCCTGAATCTTACAAACATTTGAGAAGAAAAACAGTGCCAAGATATGGCAACTTTTCTAGCATGTTTGTCCATTGTTTTCCTTGATCTGATTATAGCGGGGGAATGCCGAGTCTTCATATAAAGGACTGTTGACTTTGTAAAGTTGGTATCAAGTTAGCATTAATCAATCGAAAACCAATGTGTAGTGTTTAAAAACAGTTATTTCATCAAAGGTGTGTCAAAATCTGAGTCTGTAAACTGCAAATTTCTACAAAATTATCATTCCATTTTTTCACAACAAATGGACATGTACTTTCATATGTAGAAAAGGGATAGTTTAGAATGAATTTATTTTCTGTAACGCATACTTTTGACCAGAGACATAGATAACATCTACATCTCTGCTTTGACTAAATGTACATTATATATGTCTGCCAGGTTTTCGATTTTTTCTTTCACATATTCTAAAAAATGCACTTTTATAAAGTTTCATATTGTTATGATATGACAATTCAAATACCAAATGACTGTTGAAATTTAACACATGTTAGCTTATAATTCTGTTATTCACATCTTCTTTGCTTAATCATTTTCACAGCGAACAACAAGATAAAATTGCAAGGCGTACACCTGACTTGACGGGCAAAAATTTTATTTCCGTTTGCTTGAGTTATGCTAGACTTTTAAAATACTTTTGTTTAATCTGTTAACGAGAGTACGAGTATTTCCTGGTGATAAGTTAACATTGTAAACAAAATGGAATGTTGTAAATATGATGTCTTAACATCTTAAGAAGACAGCGATGACAGACCTCTACAATATTTTATTTCATATGATTTCCAGGGTCGTGAAAACTAATGACAAACAGAAATAATTAAATATTTGAAGTGTAATAGCTTTAAAAAGACAAAGCACTGTTAAAATACTAATAACAACTATTTTTCTGATTACAATACCCTAATATGCAGCTATCTATCAAGTTCTCTTTGTAAAAACAAGCAGTTTTGAAATTTTTAACACGTATGGCGGCCATTTTGGATTTTTCCCGCCATATTGGATTTTAAAAAATGGGTCCCATGCTCAATTTTTCTTATAGATATCAAAATTCATTTGTACCAAGTTTGGTGCTTTTCTCATTTTCTGATTTTTTTTCCACAAATAGACTGGACTAAGATAATTAATTTGTATTGACATGCAATCATGAAAGAAACATAAATCAAAATACTCACTTTTTATTGTAACATCTTAATTTGATAGCCTGAGCAACAACAGGCTTTTGTTTTTCGCTGAAGACAAACATATTTCAATTATACTTGTTTGTTCTTTACTATTACTTTGTATTTCTGACATTCCTATAATAAACGAATTAATTTAACTAAGATACATTAAAAAATGTTTAATTGCTAAAATACATTTTCATAACAATTACAAAACCGTTTGTCACATTTTAGGCAGTTGTTGTTACTGAAAAGGTGCAGATATTAAATCAATAAATGTCTCCTTTTGAAAATTTTAAACGTTGTTATCATCATTTTGAACGATGTCCGAAGTCATCATTAAAAATCCAAAACAAAATAAACTTTTTAAAATAAATTAAGTTGAATTAAGAATTCGCCCTCGATTCAGAGGAGATTCTTAGAGCTTTATTTCTCTAACATAATGTTACACATGATGATACTTCTATGAATGAAGAATATGCACATATTTTGTTTCTCTCCTTCAGGCAAGTGGTAACAAACTAAAACAATGTGCAGCAAAAACATATGAAAAATAATCAGAAGTGATAGATGAATAATTCAAATAATATGCAGCATACGATGTATAAAAATGTGCAAAGACAGAACGTCATATTTCGTTATATTCAAAAACATTAACTTCATTTTCATATTCAAACACTATTGCAATTCTGAGATAAACCTAGTAAAAACATAAAATTTGAATTTTGTACATAGATCTGCTTGGAAATTGGAAACGAAAAGGTATGCAAAACATTTTAGATCTTTCTTCATTTTCAAGGATGTGTTAAGCAAGGTATAAGAATTAATTTACTTACTAAAGTGATGCTTCTACATGTTCTAATGAGTTTATTATTATTATTATTATTATTATTATTATTATTATTATTATTATTATTATTATTATTTTTATTATTATTATTATTATTATTATTATTATTATTATTATTATTACCAGATACAAATGGTCAAAATCATTGTATAATACTGTATTATTTGTATTTGTTTTGTTTTATACCTTATACAATTAACATCATCTATAAAAATGGTCTAGTTGGTTTTGCATTTCGTTATATTAAACTGGATCCTTTCTTAGTACATAATATTGGCTATTGTTGAGTATTTTCATATTCTGTATAAGGATATTCTACTGTGTTAACCCATAAATGGATACAAGTTTTGTCACATCTCAAAAGCTGTCGGTTGAAGAGTTAACGTTGATTTGTAATAATATGATTATTACTCCAAAGAGTCTTTAAATGGATAATCTAATAATACTTGACATTAATTAGTTTACACAGAATTTGTTTTAGCTATAAGCCCACAGACACAGTCTCGTATCCTATCGAGGAACGAACCAGCACTTAACAATAAAAGTTTTTTGCTCAATGAAACAACGGCTTGTTCCTTGCAAAGCCAGACATTCTTATATTAATAATCAGAGTTAATCCTCGGCCACTCTGCCTCTTATTAAAAACGGTCTAGTCTATCATATCATTGATTAGCCAACTTTTTAAGGATAATTTCTAAATAAAAGGGCCATGATGACCCTTAACTGTTCATCTGGGTAGATGGTTCAAATGAACAAGATGGCATTATCAAGTATCAAGACATTAGTAGAAACATCAGTTTTACAAATTTTACTTTTCAAGGGTTGGTTAATTAAAGAACACATTTGTTGAATTGATAACTTTCATAGTATTATTTTACGTAATGGATTCTACACAATTCAAGTATATTTACACTGAACAAAACTTTTAAATGGTGACCTAGTATTTTTATTTTTTGCACTGGTGACCATCTTGATCTGCAGACCAAAATCATTTTTACGATGTACATACCCGCAAGACCATTCGAATTTCTTCTTTAAAATACTGATCGCCGATTGTTCTTTCTAGTAAAAATATAATATTTCTTTGATCATTTGAGTTTTTATAAAAAAAATTACATAAATTCAACATGAGGAGTGCAAGAACGAATATGTGTGGTTTATTGGTATTAGATGTAAATTATTTAATAGTGTTCATTCTGAATTAATCACGTAATATTAAACTCACAGTTTCCGGTATTCAAAGAAACAGAAATATAGAAATGGAAATTAAGAGAAACATTGGATCTCCTTGTAGATCTGTGAAGTATTTAATAGTACATATATTCTTACAACAAAGCTTTTATGATTCGACTACATAGCATGATAATGAAAACAAAAATGTAAATGGTCAACATTCTTTACTATTGGAAAGCTTGTCAAAGGTATAAAAGTCCTCTCAATTAATGTTCTTTTCAATATTAATGACCTATTGGTAATTTATCAAGTTTTCTAACCAAATGGATGTTAATTACGCATACAAGTAGCCAGAGGTCATTGAGGTTTCACATCGTTGAAAGTGAAGATTAACAAGAATGTGCATGCATCGAAAGGCGACCATGAAAGAGATATAAATCAAAACGTTTTCACTGTAACATCAAATAGTTTTCACTGTAACATCTTAAATGGATAGCTACGTCGGGCGTGTCTAATCTCTGAAAAAGACGAACATAAACCAATTACAATTGTATAATATTTACAATCACCACGTAGTTTGTTTTATTTCTGTTATGAATGAATCATTTTAACTGATTTATTTCAAAACACAACAATATCGAGTCACTGTCACATTTGTTTGTTTGTTTGTTTGCTAGTTTTTTCCTGTACAAATATATGTTTCTAACCCCTAAATTGTTCGTATCTTAAGGGATTCAGGTTAAGTTTTTTCTAAACTTTAAGAAGTTCAAAAAGTGTGTTCACACCAGTTTTAACAATATGGAAATTTATCTTAATTGACTTTAAAAGCCATACAAGATACAACTTGACATTGATTAAAGAAATATAAATCATAATTACAGCTTTTTTCCTTATTCATTAAAGATGCACGTTTATTAAACAAGTGATATCAATCTAAAATAAAACATAAAAATGTAAATACCTTTAAAAGTTATAAATGATAATCAAAAGTTATATGTACACACTTAAGTATGTAGAATGGAACAGAGAGAATTAATCCAATTTATTTTCCGAGTATAAATTGTACAAGTAGAATGCCGCTATTCAATCCTTTAAAAATCATGCATATTTTAGCTTTTTTACAGAACCTCTGTCCGAAATATTGAGCAAACTTTTTATATAATTTATACGATTTATGTTAAATATCATGTCAAATATGACAATTGTTTTTAGAGATCGTATGGTCACTGAAACCTTTTTAAATGATGAACATTTATTTCGTACGTTAATTCTTAACTGAAACCTTCAGAGAAAAATAGTTACATGTACTACTCTAATCTAACCTAAATATTTAGAAAGATATGCTGATAAATGTTTAATTTTCATACATAACTTCGTGTCTACTTTAACAACAATCTGCCGGAAAAAGCTGATGAAATATCCCAAAATTATTTCAGAAACACCAGCTTTATGAATTCAGCCTGTCTTGAAAACACTTATTTGTCCTTACACATTCTGCATTTACAAATATAGAATAAAATATATTGTATTACATTTCAGCACATTTTGCATAATGTCAATGTATACATTTATCAACACGAATTCGCAACCATAATTGTTTCTTACTACAGACTGGAATTATCTGCTTTTAAAAATGGTCTATAACAAGCAAAAATTTACTTTCAGGGACGGATAACTGAAACTGCAAAAGGCCTTTTTTGTAAAACAGTAGGTAACGTAACGTTTTAGAAAAGACCATTATATGACACGATTTAAGCGTTCAAAATTTTAGAATTCAGAAGTTACGGAATAATTCTTTAATATGTATACGCAGATATTTAGGAATATTGTTACAAAATTTGTAGTATAACACAGGAATGTGTTTAAGACTACATATTATAATTTTATAGGTGACACTCTTTAACATGATTTTGAACTAAGTTTGAAATAGTAAAAGCCTCAAGAAAAAGCATACAGCCAAAAAAAATTTTATATACATGTATTTTATTTCTTGTTTGTTTTCCTGACAGTTGATAATATCTTATGATAGCTATATGTGTAGCTAAAAAATAATACTTAATATATTTCAAGGCAAGTATTGTGAGAATAAATTTGAGATAGCAACCTGGCAGTTTTTAACTTATGAGTGAACTGCGAAATAAACATATGTATTGAGAGCATCACATACTCCTTATCAGCATTTACCTATTGTCTTAATCGAAAAACGTATATCGTCGATACTTTCGTCAAAGCAACACAATTAGATTTATTTTATTTACTATAAACATCATATGTTCTTTGAACATGTTTGAATTTTAACATTCATACGTCCTTTAGATATTTTTGTCATCAAGTACATGTAATTAGCTTGAGCGTTATGTTCAATTTTAAGATCTGCATGTCCTCATTCAATAGGGGTTTCTGTCTTTTTTATGTGCACTTTTAAAATATAAATTCTGAAAGAGCGTCATACATAAAGTAGTTTCTTTTTCTGAATTTGAATATGTGCACAATACTTAAATGTTTCAAATTAAAGAAAGTGCAAGTTTTATTGTCTCTAAAGAGTTCCAACTGAAGAGTTAACACTGTTCTTTACAATATGGGAATTACTTTAAAGAGTCTTTAACTGGAGTATCAAATAAAATTTGAGATTGATTAAAGAAGTCTTGGTAATATTGTTAACTTGCCCATCTTTGTCAGGGCTGACTAAGCATAATCTTTGCTATTATGTTGTCTACATTTTTATTTTTATTTACAAATGCGCTATTTTCCTGCAAATGATATTAATTAAGTTTAAACATATTTAATTGCATTAGATACATGTTTACAAACATATCATACAAATAATGAGTATATATCAAAATGCAAATGGGTTGGGCAACAAGTTCTTACAACATTAGATTAAGCCCTTCCCAATACCTAAATACGAAATACAAATTTTATCACTAAAATGTATCCAATAACTTTAGGTTATCTAGAATAATAATAACTGTTAAGTGCAAGGTTAAATAAATGAAAGTGATCATTGTTCGGAAAGACATATTCATACCACAGACACGCTGACACAACTAAAATCATCATTTTTTATCGGCAAAAAAGAAATTTTAAGAAAAAAATAAGGAAACAGATTGTTCATTTAACAGAATTTTAAAATATATTCAGCTAGAAGCTTTACAAGTGAAATGCATAATTTGTTTTGCACCTTTCATTCATTTTGGCACAACCAAATATGCTTAAATCTCACTGCGGCAAAGAATTTCTCTGATGCAGAATTTATAGTCTATTATGCGTTGAATATCAAAACAAGCATTTGTGACACTTTGCATCTTTCAAATTGCAAAATGATGAAAATTCCTTTTAAAAGATTTAAATCATATTTATTTGGAAAGTCTCTACCAATACATGAACATTTACCTTTTTATAATTGAAGTTGTTGCAAAATTACACTTGTATTACACCACTTGTATTAAAGAACAGTAATTTACGGTTACCTAAGCATAATACTTATAGAGAGATTTTGAAAAAATAGATCACATGGCCAATACACTTTGATTTTAAAGCAATATAAATTGATATAACCAATGAAAAAAACCAATGTACAGGACTATAACTTCTTGTGAGTAGAGAGCTTCATTCTTGGTTGGAATTGTTTGCAAAAATATACTGGTGTTGGTATAAAAGTATGTTGTGCTGCAGAGCAAATCCGATCTTTTTAATATTCTAAAATAATTGAGATTCCAATTTTTGTTGGCAAAAATGACCTTTAAAAAGCTGAGGCATTGAAAGCTTGATATTTGTACGTAATGAAACATGTGTCCGCTTTTCTGTAGTCTTCTAGAAACTTTTCGTTAAGTTTTCTTAAGAAGTCAGAGTTTTGTTTTCACAGTTTTCTTTTTAAATTGAATCAATATGATACATTTTTCAACTAGTATTTAGAATGCTTTAATGCTCATATCAGTTATTGATGCCAGAAAAAAGTGTTTTGATATTCTATCCCGTTCGTATTCCGCTAAGATGTAAAATATGCTGTGGGAGATAAGTTAACAAATGATAAATTACAGTTCCAGGCAAAAACAAAATCCACAAAAAATAAAAATGCATAAAATATGCATAAAACAAGCAAGTAGGACTAAGCATCTTACGTAATTATATATTGTGTTCTTATGTCATGAATAATAATGCACGGTTGTATCGACGATATTCATTGGATAAGGGTGACGTTTTGTTATTAGCATGCCTTTGGATGAAACAACTCTTATTGTGTCATCCACAAAAATAGTACTGTTGAATTATAAATTCGTTATGATGCTATTTTTTAAAGGTGATATGATCATGTCAAAACCGTTGTTGACATTTGTAGGAGAAGTATTTAATGCATGACTAAGATACATTATATCAAATATAAAAATCTGGAAACAAAGTGATCCCTCGGAAGCATTAATCACAACAAAATTACAAGAGAATCGCAGACTCGGTTTGATTGAGTCTGAATAATAATGCACGGATGTATCGACGATATTCATTGGATAAGCGTGACGTTTGCTTATTAGCACGGATGAAACAACTCTTATTGTGTCATCCACATAAGCCATACATCGTAGTAACAGTTCACAAGATCTAATGCTAGTTTAACTACTGTTATAACTACCATCCATTATGATAAAATCTTTTTGAAAATAATTATCAGGACTTTTTTAATCAAATTGGCAAGTTACTGGTAGGAAACGTTAACAAATATTAAATCCACGTGTTTTATTTCAATGTGATGCAACGCTTTAAAGTCTCTCACTTATGATAAAGTGGCATGGGTAGAAATTAATTTTATTAAGAATAGAGAAAGCGAGTATACAAACAATGAACAAATGCGAATAGTCCTGTCACAAAAAATCTCCTTTTGATAAAAACTGACAATTTACTCAAATTAGACAGTATCATTTCAGTTTGTGGCAAAACAGTTATTCAAAAGTTTCCATGTGTATATTTATATTTTCTTTTTAAATTAAATGTGTATTGTGTATGTGTTTTTCCGTTATTATAAAGAATATCTTATTTTCCAGATTTTACGGAATTTACAACATATTTTGTCATGGCTATAACTGTTGGATAATCAGTGTCTGTGACGACAATCTTCATTTTTTCATAATATTTGTTTTAACTAGTATAACAGAAGCTAGTCACATGCATGTGTCTATAAGTTTTCTTATTTTCTGTCGAGTTTATAAATGTCCCTTTTATTAGAATTGGTTTGCACTCAAATAATTGTTACAATAAGTAATGAACTAAATAGGTGATTACATATTATAAAGTGATATGTAAAATAAATATAAACATTGCGGGCATTGCATGTTCATTATTAACAATTTATTACAGACTTTGTATTTGTTCATTTTCAAGGATGTGTTAAGGAAGGTATAAACTAAAAGTGATGCTACTAATGAGTTTGCCCACCTAAAAATTTAAAATGTTATCATCGTTAACATGAGATTATTTTATTCAATATCTTCTACGAAACAATATGCATTTAAATTTTTTACCGTAAACAAATGGTCAACATCATTGTATAATACTTATTTGTATTATTTGTATTTGTTTTGTTTTATACCCTATACAATTAACATCATCTATAAAAATGGTTTAGTTGGTTTTGCATTTCGTTATATTAAACTGGATTCTTTCTTAGTACATAATATTGGCTATTTTGAGTATTTTCGTATTCTGTATAAGGATATGCTGCTGTCTTATCCCATAATTGGATACAAGTTTTGTCACATCTCAAAAGTTGTCGGTTGAAGGGTTAACGTTGTTTTGTAATGATATGATTATTACTCCAAAGGGTCTTTAAATGCATAATCTAATAATACTTGAAATTGATTAGTTTACACAGTCTTTGTTTTAGCTATTAGCTCATAGACACAGTCTCGTATCATATCCAGGAACGAACCAGCACTTAACAATAATTGTTAAGTTTCTTGCTCAAAGAAACAGCGACTTGTTCCTTGCAAAGCCAGAGATCCTTAGATTAATAATATGAGTTAATCCTCGGTCACGATGCCGTTTACCGTAAGAGGTCTTGTTTATCATATCATTGATTGGCCAACTTCTTAAGGATATATTTCTAAATTAGAGGGCCTTGATGACCCTTAAGTGTTCACGTAGGTAGATGGTTCAAATGAACAAGATTGAATTAAAAAGACATTGGTAGAAGCATCGGTTTTAAAAATTTAAGTGTGCAAGGGTTGGTTAATTAAAGAACAAATGTGTTGGATTGACACCTTTATATTATTATTTTACGTAATGGATTCTAGACAAGTATATTTACACTGAACTTTTAAATGGTGACTTGGTATTATTAGTTTTAGCGCTGGTGACCATCTTGATTTTACAAACCAAAATCCTTTGAGCAATTTTATAGAGGATCATCTTACGACCTTTTATGAATAGTTTATTAAAAATTGACCTTATATTAATAAGGAATTGTTGTTTAATGTATTTTTCACTATTAGCTCTGGTAGCCACTTTGTTCAGCTTACCGGAACCATTTGAGCAATTTTCATAGAAATCTATCCAAGGATCAATTATTTATAGTTTCATCAAATTCTATCAGGAGATATGGTTTATAGGTGTTTCCCCTTTGTTTAGCTCTGTGAGCCATTAATCAGCACATCTATAAAGTTAAAGGAGCTCCACTGAGGTCTAACAGGTAATTTGATGTCCAAAAAAAATGTAAACAAATTTCTACACAAATAACAATATTATAACTAAAATAACAATTACTTACATTTTAACCAACCCTTTAACAACAATTACGCTAGAAAGTGCATTTTCACATTGGCCTTTGATGCAAAAATGAAAGTTTGTTTTCCCAGACATGTATAAGGATTACTCACAAATCATCGGGTATGACTTAAACACGCAAAGAAGATTTTTGGGATAACGGAGTAAACGGGGCAGAATGTCTATGGATTTTTCTCAACACTGTAACCTATCATGTTTATATAACCTGAGTAAGTAAAACGAAGAAAAATTGTATAAAAGCTATTCAAAGTAGCAATTTCGATGTCTTGAAAAATTAAACGCCACCGAAGCGGATATTTTATAGACAAAAAGGAAAGATATTATATACAAATATTTTAAAATACTGTTAGTTTATTTATACCTATATTCAACTAAAAGTGAAAATATCTGTTAATTGAGAAGCTTGTTTTGATGTATATTGACAAGTTTCAATTTCAATATTTTGAATAATTGGATGAAGACGAACATAGTGCATCGGTGATATACAATAACGAGCACAATGTAATAACACTAATGAATCAAATACAATTGATGACATTCCATCCTGTAAGAAATGATAAATTTAAAAGCATGTCTCATTTAATTTGATTTGCTGTTTTTGGGGTGGGGTTGGGGATGTTACGTCGCACAAAAACAGTGTAGGTTATTATGGCGATTCTCCAGCTTTACTGGTGGAGAAAGAACTCCGGTGCCACTAAGCAATATTTTTTCTGGCACAAACGGGCATCTGAGTATGTAATGAGTGATGTTTCGTAGATTATCTTGATAGGATCGTACATACACGTTCCACACTTGCTCATTTCTGAATATTATGTACATCAAATTCAAGTGTACTTCTGTCATTATGTATGCTATGTATGCTATATGTATTCTATATGATTGAAAGAGCATCGAAACACTAGTGAAAATATAATATTTTATTGATCATTTGAGTTTGTAAAAACTTAAACATGAATTCAACATTGAGAATTGCAGAAACGAATATGAGTGGATTTATTGATATAACATGTAAATTGTTCAATAGTGTTCGTACTGAATTAATCATGTAATATTACCATCACAGTTTCCGGTATTCAAGAAAATATACATATATTAAAAGAAAGTGCCAGAAACGGAAGTAAAGAGAAACAGTGTATCTTCTAGAGGAACTTTGAAGTATTTCACAGTGCATATATTCTTACATCAACGCTTTTATGATTCTACTACATATGATGATAATAAAAAATAAAAGAAAGTAAAGGGTCAACACCTAATGGAAAGCTTGTCAAAGGTATGGAAGTGTTCTAAAACGTTTTTTTTTTCCTCAATGTTTGTACGTTTGTTCATTTCAATATTAATAACCTATTGGTTAATTATTAAAGTTTCTAAAGAAATGAATTACATTTACGCATACAAGTAGCCAGAGGTCATTACTGTTTCACATCGTTGAAAGTGAAGATTAACAAGCATGTACATGTAAATACAATCATGAAAGCAATATAAATCAAAACGCTCAATAGTTTTCACTGTTACATCTTAATTTGATAGCTAAGGCGGGTGTGTCTCTCTCTGAAAAAGACAAACATAAGCCAATTACAATTGTTTGTTCTTTAGTATCACCACGTATTTTTTATTTTTCTGTCATGAATAAATCAATTTAATTGATTTGTTTTGAAAAAAAACAATATCGAGTCCCTGTCACATTTGTTTGTTTGATAGTTTTTTCATTTACAGCTATATGTTTCTAACCTCTTAATCGTTCGTATCTTTAGGGATTTACTGAAATCTTAGAAGTTCAAAAAGTGCGTTAACACCAGTTTTAACCATATGGGAATTATTCTGAAAAGACTTTAAAAGTCATATCAAATACAATTCAACATTGATTAAAGAGATATAAATCATTATTACACTTCATACAGCTCTCTTCCAGGGTAGTTGTCCTTATCCATTATTCCAACAAGTAATAGCAATCTAAAATAAAACCAAAAACTAAAAATGTAAATACCTTTGAAAAGTAATCGATAGTTATAAGTAGTTTTAAGTATGAAGAATCGAACAGAGTATTTATCCAATTTATTCACCGACTATAAATTTAATTATTTTACAAGTAGAATTCCGTTATTCAAACCTGTTAAAGTTAGACATATGTTAGCTATTTTACAGAACGTAAGTCTGAAATATTGAGTAAACTAATACGAATTTGATATTTACTTAAAATACCAAATATGAGAATTGTTTTTAAAAATGGTATGGTCAATTAAACAAAACTGTTTAAATGACGAAATAAATTTTAAACATGTGTTATGTACGTTAAATCTAGACTGAAACCTGCAAAGAAAAATGATTTGTCTTTTGATCTAAGCTTGATATATTTAGATATTCTGATAAATGTTAATTTTCATATTTGTACACTCCTTCATAACTTCTTGTCTACTTTAACAACAGTTTGCTGGAAACATTTGATGAAATATCCCAAAATTAATTCAGAAACACTAGTTTTATGTACTCAGTTTGTCTTGAAAACACTTATTTGTCCTTACACATTCTGCATTTACAAATATAGAATAAAATATATTTGTATTACATTTCAGCAAATTTTGCATAATGTCAATCTATAAACACGAATTCGAAACCAAATTGTTTCTTACTTCAGGTTGGTCTATAACAAGCAAAAGGCCACTTTCAGACTTTCAGGGGCAAATAATCCAAAATGTAGGCCCGCCGTCCCCTAATAGGTATAAGTGTATAACTACAAGTCCATTTGTTTATTTGTGTTATTTTTTGGAAAAGATTAACTTAAACTATAGGTGACGCTCTTTAACATTATTTTGAACTAAGTTTGAAATATGAAAAGCCTCAAAAATAAATACAACCATCAATTAAGAATTTAGATACATACACTTTATTTTTATTTAATGATATCTTATGATAGCTACAAAATAATACTGATATTTCAAGACAAGTATTGTCTGAATATTTTGGGGATAGCAATCTTGCATTTATAACAAATGAGTGAGCTGCGAAATAAGTACATGTATTGAAAGCATCACATGCTCCTTATTAGCATTTAACTGCAGTCTTTAGATTTGTCTTAAACGAAAAATATATCGTCAGTACTTTCATCAAAGTGATACAATTCGAAATGAATTATTTACTATAAACATCATATGTTCTTGAGCGCTATTTTCTATTTTATAATCTGCATGAACTCATTCAATAGGGTTTTCTGTCTTTTTAGGTGCACTTTTAAAATATAAATTCTGATAACTTTGATCATCATACATTAAGAAGTTTCTTTTTCTGAATTTGTACATGTGCACAATCCTTAAATGTCTCAAATTTAAGATGGTGCAAGTTTTATTGTCTCTAAAGAAAACATTTCCATCCGAAGAGTTAACACTGTTCTGTACACTATGGGAATTACTTTAAAGAGTCTTTAAATGGAGTATAAAATAAAATTTGACATTGATTAAAGAGGTCTTGGTAATATTGTTAACTTGCCCATCTTTGTCATGGCTGACTAACACAAAGCACAATCTCTGATATTATGTGTTTATAATTATATTATTATCATATTCTTATTTACGAATGCGTGATAAAGTTGTAAATGATACCAAATCAAATACCAAATACAAATTTTATCACTAAAATCTATACAAATAACTTTAGGTTATCTACTTAAACACTTACTGTTAAGTGCAAGCTTAAATGAATGAAAGTGATCATTCTTCAGGAAGACATATTCATTCCCAAAAACACTGACATAACTTATTATGCAAGTTTCATTGTCTCTCAAGAGTTCCAGGAAAATCTTTCCAACTGAAGAGCTAACACCGTTCTCTACACTATGGGAATTACTTTAAAGAGTCTTTAAATGGAGTATGAAATAAAATTTGACATTGATTAAAGAGGTCTTGGTAATATTGTTAACATGCCATATCTGTCAGGGCTGACTAACACAAAGCATAATCTTTGATATTATGTTGTATATAATTTTATTCTTATTTACGAATGTGCAAATAAAACCAAATCAAATACGAAATACAAATGTTATAACTTAAATGCATACAAATAACTTAAGGTTATCTACAATAATTATCACTGTTAAGTGCAAGTTAAAATAAATGAAAGTGATCATTGTTCATTGTTCATATTCATACCTCAGACATGCTGTCACAACTAAAATCATAATTTTTCATCGACAAATAAGAAATTTCAAGAAAAAAATATGGAAACAGATTGGTCCTTATACAGATTTGTAAAACATTTTCAGCTAAAAGCTTTACACGTGAAATGCATCATTTTGCATCTTTCATTCATTTTGACACAACCAAATATGTTTAAATCCCACTGCGGCAAAGAGTTTGTCTGACGCAGAATTTATTGTCTTTTATGTGTTGAATATCAAAAAAGCATTTGTGACTCTTTGAATCTCTTTCAAATTGCAAAATGATGAAAATTCCTTTTAAAAGATTTAATACATATTTTTAGAAAGTGTCAGCCCATACATCAACATTTATCAATATTCATACCTTTTTAAACTGGAAGTTGGAAAATATACTTGCATTAAACCAACAGTAATTTTCCGTTACCTTTGCACAAATACTTATAAAGATTTTTTGAAAATAGATCACATGGACTATACACTTTGTTATCAAGCCAATATAAATGGATATAACTAATGTACAGGACTATAATATTTTGTGAGAATGGGAGGAGCATTCATTCTTCAATGAAATTGTTTGCAGAAAATTTTCTGGCGTTGGTATAATTTTATGTTTTGTTGCAGGGCAAGTTTTCTTAATATTCTAAAATAATTGAGATTCCAATTTTTGTAAGCAAACATTTAAATCAATATGATATACATGTACTGTTCAACTAGTTTAGTATATAGATCGCCCTTAGCACAGATCAATTCTTGCAGCCAGAAAAAAAGTATTTTGATATTCTATCACATTTGTATTCCACTAAGATGTAAAATGCTGTCAGATGTAGACGAAGGGGAAAAGTTAACGAATGATAAATTACAGTTCTAGATAAAAAAAAATCTACAATTTTTTTTTTTAAATGCATAAAACATGCATAAAAAAGTAAGTAGGATGAAGCGTCATACGTAATTATATATTGTGTACTAACGCCATGAATAATAGTGCGCGGTTGTATCTGCGATTTCCATTGGATAATCGTGACGTTTATCCAATTTGGTAACTAGCACGACTGAATCAACTCTCATTGTGTCATCCACAAAAATACTTGTTGAATTATAAATTCGTTAAGATGATATTTTTGAAACGTTATATGGCGCTTGCAATATAACCCTGTTGTAGCAAATCGTGTTTTTACCTTACATTAATCTAATGAAAGACGGCATGATATGCGTTCTAGAAAAGCTCAGTCCGAATTCGTACCAAAGTTTCTCTCTTTTATTTCAATCGTGGTATTCAACAGTTTTTCTGACCTAAATCCTATAATTTTGTTAAACAAAAGAAAGAAAAATAAAGATTTTATTTATGTATGTCGCATGTTTAAATGGATTTCAAAACAAAGATACAAAATACTCACTTGTAAATATCTTACTATAAACGAAGTTAAATATACAAGCAGAAAGAAACGGCAACAAAAAATAAAATGGTAGACAATATTTATAACAATTTCAATATGTGTCCAAATATTGGATATATATAAAGCAATAACAGATTTTTACATCCATTAATATAAATCATAAGCACGATTCATAATTATAATTATAGACAAATTATTAACACATCGGAAATTTGTCTGACATTTCTGAAACGGATGTTATATCTAACAAATTATGAACGATACTGACAATTTTTGTACCTTTGCATCCACATATTACTTCAGATTACTAAGCAATATCATTTGAAATGGTTTACTGTTTAATATAAGCACGATAGGGAGCGGTTGTTGCTTCTATCTGTCAACTGTGATATAGCAGGAATATATAGTATAGCTCTCTTGGGTCCAATGTTATTATCCTATATGACTGCGGGGTTTAGATCGTGAATGGAATAGCATAAAAGAAAAAAAAAACACATAAATGTTCGTTTGGTATTCTTTCTGGTGTAATGCCTATTTAAGAACTTTTAAAGTAATTCTAAATAGAGACGATGATATTCATTTTTGTTTTTAAAATGTACCACGCGTTTTACAAGACTTCCTTCTATACCCATTTTATAAAATGGCGTGTATATGTTATTAATATAAGTTTAGCATTTGCCTTTCGTTACTAGACTATTTTAAGATTTAAACTCCTTAAATATACATGTACTTGTAAGTTACCTAATTAGAATAGAAACAAGCTCAAAGTGACAAGAGGTAAGAAGTGTATCTCTGGCAATCTTTCAACAAATCATTATTGTTGAGTTTTTGTGGTACTTTTAGTTCTTTATATTTGGCTTTTCCTACTTCAGTATTCGTTAGATGTAGGGATTTCATCTATCTTCCTGAATGTCTTTTTGGCTTGTTTAATACTAGTTCTTTGATACTTCTTCGTGCTTCCTTATGCTTTCGTGTTTCATCTTGGCAAAGGCACTTACCAAAAATTGTCTTTCACAGTTGTCCATCAACAGATCGCCTACGATATGCCATATACTACCATATTTATAAAACAGTTTTAGTAAATAATACTATTATTAATAACAACAATTCTCAGTATCTAACTATAATATTTCACGTTTGTTATTCAGACCAATCGGACAACTGCATTTCTATTTTAAAACTCAATGCTTATTTCTACGCAATAGCTATATTTATAGCTGTTTATATGTACCAAAATCGTTGCGAATGATTGACTGAAAAAATAAACGAAAAAAAAACAAAACAAACAAAAGATCGTTATGTTTTTTTCTTGAAACCAGATATAAAATGCAATTTATGAAAAGCACACACACTAACAAATATATTTGATTAATTCATGGTTGACTTGCGTTTGAACTTTTTCACCAATTTGATTCATTCACTTGTAAACAAAATCTCCTTTTACAAAAACGTTCTTCAATATATGACTTATGTTTCTTGGCAGAGAGCAAAACAAATGGACATATTGTCCAACAGTATCAGTTGACATGATATATTGCTAGAAGGGACATTTTGTGGATTCATTTATAAACTGTGAAGTAACAGTTAAAGACGTCAACGGCTCCACTGGGGCCATTGATTCATATCTAATATGACAGCGGGTCTGTCCTGGTGACGAGCGAAGAATCTTTTTGTACGTGGATCAAATATATTATTAACTCGCTAGATATGTAGTAAATGATTTAAACACGTGCTTTGTTTGATGACCTTTGTAGTCTTACAAAGGATAATAACTGTATGTTTTTTAAGTGCGCTTGTTTGAAAAAGTGTATAGACACTAAAAGAAAAAAACGGTTTGAGCACTTTTAAGCCGGAAACAGAGCGACTGAGCTAAGCTGTTTTAAGTGTCCATTTTTCGGCCAAAGGCCGTGTGAAATCAATTTGACATCATGTATAGGGATAAACTGACTGAGTATAAATAGAACTTTCATTGGTCATTTTAAAATCTGGAAATGTCATTGGCCAATCTAGAATAAGTAAAATGATGTAAACGATCTTTCTGAAATGGTAAACGCGTCTCTTTTTTTTTTATAAAACTCGAGGGGTTCTGGAAACGAGCTTTCTTCTTCTACAAATAACTTTAAATATCCCGTAAACTCATGCGTATGAAAATATCGGAGACACAAATAAAATGAATTTATCCGGTAGGCCTACTCTCAGTTATGTCTTATAAGCGCCACACTGGCATAGTCAGTGGCCTTCTTTTCGTATGCACGCATTGTTTTATCAAATAAAAGCAACTTTTAAATTAATGAATGGTTGAATCAACACAGTTGAAAACAGTTTTCTTATCGTCGGAAGTGTTTTTTTTTAAATTGTGTCCATCCCATGGGACGAAAAGATCGGGCAAAGGCAAACAATTGTAAAAAAAACTCACAACTTTGAAACGTTCATATATATTGACATGTTTACTTTTTTGTTGGGCTGGTGTTTTCTCCTCGTCGTATACCCGTATATTAACTGCAAAACGCTTAAAACCATATACGGAACACGGATATGATTAAAATATAAATTCGTAATTAATACGAAATTAACAATGATTCAAGGTTCTAAAACCACTTTATACGTTATTTACATCTCTCAATCTGTAGAAAATATATTTTCTTCTCTTTTAAATATCTTATTCCAGGAACACCTATTTAATTGTAATTGTAGTCAAAATACATGAATTCATGTAAAACTTTTGATCGGGGAGATCACCTCAATCAAAATAGAAAATTAGAAGTACATATTACTTGAGGAAAAATATGATGATTTCAGATTTGTTTTTTATTTTGACTACAAATCCAGACACATCTTTAATTAAAAGTAAACATATTGTGATCCGTTCGCAGTGAGTACTACTCATATGAAAGTAAACAGATCTGAGAGAGAAAATACTTTATCTTATGTTTATTAAAACACAACCTTTAGGATATTCTGTTGACTGTCCTATATTTCAATTCACTTTATCTTACGTTCAAACAATCTTTTTACATAGTCCTTGGTGTCACTTCTTTCAATTTGTCGATTATGATCCGATTTAATTGCCAAAACAGCATTGCGAAATCATTGAATCCATAGCAATTTTGTTACAAGAAAAATATAACATACATTCGTACGATTGCATACTAACTTCTATGAAGACTTTTTATGCTTGCTGCATGAAAGGTGTTATGTAAAATGAACAAACATGTCATGAGATATTTTATATCTTTAAACATTTTCATGGAATGTAATAAATCACGGATTTATATGTTATATAAATCCGTGAATAAATGTTTCATGATATTAAAGTTGTATGCCGTCAGATGAGAAAATGATTTCAAGAAAAGAACAATACACGACCAATTTACTGCTTTAAAACATAAACACAAAATTACACATCTTCCACTGAACAGACCATATGAAAATCTTGCAAACCCACATAAATGGAAATATAAACAATAAAACCCCGTTTTTGCTCGAGTATTTCTTTGTTTTCTGAACTCGTAAATCTAGTCACCAGTTTATGAAAAAACACATAGCTCACGGACACGATCTTTTTTCTTTCTTTTTTTTATCTTACAGAGGATTAAAACCATTCTAATATATTAAAGGTAGAATTACATTTAAAATCATAGTCACAGATTTGAGAAATTATTATATATTTACAAAAAAAATTGTTATCGATTGATCCAATAAAGCCCAAAAGATACGGTTTGTAAATATTTATTACAAATATATATATAAAGGTACTTTCTATACTATATTTATAATTCCCGCGTTAAGTCGCGGTGGTGCTTGGGATAATCACGCGATACTGTAACGGCAGCCATATTACGATACGAATATGCCTGGCCCTCCTCGGACAGTTTCTTCTGCCGAAAATATAATATGAAATTAATACTTGCAATTCAAAGTTTGTTTGCTACATAAAGATTATCGATTTACTAATTACAAACCTTTTCTCTGCCCGACTATGTTAATGTTTTGTCATTGGCTGAAACCATCACGTGATTAATACACATTAAGGTGTGAACTAGTTTTATGGTCATTAAAATTATGCCTTTAATCGGACATATAACAATTTTATTTGCAAATAATTTTGAAACAATCCCAGAATCATTTTAAATAATTGAAATCATTGAAAAATAATAAATGCATATAAATTGTAAATTTCTGTAATATGACAACTCACCGCCTTAACAAAACATAATAGACTCAACCAAAAACAAGCGTCTGCTTCTTTACCTTATTATGTAGTTGCATGACTATGATTTGCAAACCAAATTTAAGAGGAGCTAAAGCTATTGTAAAAATAAAACTATGACCACAGCAGAGTTCGTACAGAAAAAGATAATGGGCTCAAAAATAGACGGCCGGTGTAAATATATGTAAATAAATGGAGTTAATAAAAACATTACTTTCTATAAAGTTTAAGTCACATTTTACAATAAGAAATGAACGCATATATTTTAATGATTACATTTTAAATGCACAAATATTTGCAGTACATATTTTACATATTCTTCGATGTTTGAAAATTGTTATATTTGCATAATTATGTACATATATACAATTTCACTTAGTGTGGTTTACCACTTTGATCACAACATACAAGATCTTTAAACAAATCAATGATATCGTGGTAGTACTTTTAATCTAAAGAAACAGAAGATATATCATCATGCTCATGACTCAAAATAATTGTACACTGAACCCTTATTGAAACGCAATGGCTGTATTATAATATTTCTAATACCAAAAGACAATTTATGTATTTATCATCTAAAGTTAATTTCATAAAAAGTTCAGAAATGTTGTTGAGTGTATAAACCTACACCGTGTCATAACTTTTGTTGGTGTTTTTGTCACTTGAACTGATTAAAATCTTCAAAGAGCGTTCGGATTACATTTGTTTTCTGGGTCAGCTTTTTCATTAGTTAATAGATAGGAAATTGTTTCCGTGCTCACATGTTAATGTACATTGGCTACTTAAATTGCTTTGATTTATTTTATGGTATGAGTTAGAGTTAAAGGTCGGAGCAGGAATAAATTTTGTAGGCTACAAGCAATGATAGAACGTTACCATTCAGTCCTGAAATAGTTTCAACTGATTGTATCAGTTCCCATTAAAACGTCTAAATAAGGCATACCTAAAACTTTAGTTTTAGTATTGTATCATGAATGTCTACATATAATATTTCTTTGTTGTCTTGAATACTTAAATTTCACATTGTGTGCATAAAACATTATATAGTTTACATTAAAATTTGATATACGATGTGTACAGAAAGCAATATTTTTGAACATTTAATCACTGATGTGTACATAAAGCAATATTTTGAACATTTAATCGTTAATGTGTACTTAGAGCAATATTTTAAAATTAAATCGTTGATGTGTACAGAAAGCAAAATGTTTGAACATTAAATCGTTGATGTGTACATAAAACAATATTTTCAACATGAAATCGTTGATTTACTCAAAGTAATATTTTTAACATTAAAACGTTGATGTGTACAGAAAGCAATAGTTTTGACAATTTAATCGTTGATGTCTATATAAAGCAATTTATTTACAGAAAGCATTATGTTCGTACTTTCAATCATGCCTGTGTACATTAACGACGGTTTCTCTACATCTAATGTTTGATGTGTAAATAAAGTATTTTTTTTTAAATCTTGGTTGTGTAATAGTTTTGACCATTTAATCGTTGATGTCTATATAAAACAATATATTTTAACATTAGATAGTTGATGTGTACAAAAAGCAATATTTTCAACATTAAATTGTTGATATGTACACAAAGAAATATTTTTAACATTAAAACGTTGTGTACAGAAAGCAATAGTTTTGACAATTTAATCGTTGATGTCTATATAAAGCAATTTATTTACAGAAAGCATTATGTTCGTACTTTCAATCATGCCCTGTGTACATTAACGACGGTTTCTCTACATCTAATCTTTGATGTGTAAATAAAGTTTTTTTGGGTTTTTTTTAAATCTTGGTTGTGTACATAAAAACATTTTTTTATACATTTGATATTGATTGGGTACATAAGAATACACGGCTTTATGAATAATAAGGCGTTCTTTCTCTCTATTTTAAAACAGACTTTTTTATGATTCACTATTGAACAATGACATTAATGGTCGAGTAATGAATGAATATCTTTGTGCAAAGATACTTTGCAAACAGTCAAACTGCAACTGGTATTTGAAAACATGAGGCGTAATTATTTTTCATCGATTTGTTTTCCTGAGGAGCGAGAAGTTATGCAAAAAGAACGTTTGTGCTTTTTAAAGTTATTGTTGACAGAAAAGAATTAGAATTCTAGAATGTTTAAGTGTTATTTACATAAACTCCTGTTCTATCAAACGTGTGTTTTTTTATTCGGAGAAAATGATTAATGAATATAATGTAAATAACATTCGTTTTTTTTTTTCTTCTTTCAAACGCAACAATAACAACGCACGGAAAGTAATATTTGGTCAACGGCGCGTCGTGTGACGTAAAGACTGTTGCTTCTTATTACTTATTCCTTATTTGTTGAGACCACATAGATCAAGTAAATTACAAAGTTTATCCATATTTTGTAAATAATGTTTGCCAAATTATCTTGATAGAACAAGAAACAGTTGGCCGCTGTCACCGTTCCCCGCTGGTGCGTGCGTCTACCAATCAAAAAATAGCTGCAAAGCGATAAGAAATCACAAACAGAATAATAATATTCGCCTCCGCCATATTTGAAACGGCGCAGTGATCTATAAATTGGTGAGTAGGTTGTTGTCGGCCTGATTGGATTTTCTTGTCACTCCTCGAGATGAAGTAGTGCGCAATGGCAAGTCGACTTATGCGATGACGAAATTTAATAAAGCTCTTCACAAAAGGTGGACTGCTAATATAAATACTTGACTTATTAGTGCCACATCGGAGTACTAAAACAACAACTGATTAAGTGTACTAAAATATTTGTGAATAAATATTACATTTTCGCGCCTTTTTTCCGACGATCGGAAACATTAAAAGACATTTATTAAACATATAATGGGTAAATTTCATAAAGGTAAGTAGCAAAGTTATGTAAATCAAATTATATTCATTTTTAAATAACTAACTATTTAGCATTGACATCAAAAGTAAGAGTTAATTTAATAAATATAAACAACAAACGATTTAATCATTAACGCCGATAGATAAGTATCAACGTTCATTATTCCTTAACTATTCGTGAAAGGATACCATGTATTAGAAGGCATTATTGTGAAAATGATTTTAAGAGCGTACTTATATTTGTACAAAAATATAAAGGTGTTTGCGATCATTGCGAAGAAAGAGTGCCGATATCTATTAAATTGTTTTTTATTTAGTATAACTGTATTATGAAATCCGTTAAAACTATAGAATCGCTATATTAAACATTGAAATCATTTTGCATAGTTTTAGTTGTAAGCATACATTCTTATTTTGATATTTATAATAATGATGGTGATATTAGTGAAAATAAAAACATAAGTCTGCATGATTACTATCAATCAATAATTGAAAAAAAAATCCTGTAAAACAATAATTTGCACGTCACATGTGAATAAAATTGAAACATACTGGTTAAAAAAATAGGGAAACAGTGGCGAGCCAGTCATTTTAACATGCACACGGTTTTTTAAGCATTTAATTATTAAACTTTTGTAGAAAGAATTAAACTGAAATTTATTAAAGTATATCTCTTGTAATTAACTTTCGAATATGAAAGTAATTGCATGTTTATAAATGTGATATATAAATATTAAAAAATGTTAAATATTAAAACAAGTGATAATTTATTTTTGTTCCAATTTAGATAAAAACAAACGTTGTTTAGAAATATACCAAATATCAATAAATTTATAAGCAAGTCTTAAAACCCGCTATTGAACTGCTGTTTTTTTTCTCTCTCGAATAATCCCATCTGAGAGCACACACTAGTATATTAAATCGTTTAAAGACATTTTTTCCAGAACGGAATGAACAAACAGATTTGTTAATTATCAGTAAAAGAGTTTGTTTTTATTCATTATGTGCAACGAGTACTTCTCATGCGATCCGTTCTAATTAATAAAATGAACTCACGGTCGCTTCAAATTGATAAATTTCCGTTTTATGAAAATGTTTAACTGCATTTCCAGTTCATTCATGCCTTTAAAATTATGTTAACTGCATCAAACAGATTGGAATCATTTATGCTGCATTGCCTTTCTTATAAAAAAATCTGAACTGTTTTGATCGTTCTGTCGCTAAAGGTTTGCTAGGGTTAAATAAGTATGATGACCGTAATAATAATAAACTTAATTTGAAACTTAAAAAAACAAACCGGCAAAAATCCTTGAATTCACAGAAATGTTTTTTTGGATATAAGTATGAGTTTCGTTTGAATAAGAAAAAATATTAATTAGACAACAAATTCGAATATGAAGAATTTGAAATCAACTCATCGGATAAAACCAAATTGAAAGGGCGGATTGCTGACGTTTAATGCACACCAGCAACTTCAGCATTTAGAAACGTTTTGAAATACATTTACATTGTCCATAGAACAAGTCTTGCCCTTGTAATGATATCATTCTTCCGCGTTTCTTAAATTCGATATGTTTCCCAATAATGTTGTAAATCTGAAAAATCCTTAGTCAGAAAAAATTACATTGAAATGAAACCAAAAAAGATCATCATTACAATTATTTTACTCTACCCCTCAGCGTTATTTATCGTTTTCTGCTCTCTATTTTTTCATTTGGATCATAGCAATATGATTGTAATTTCAAAGATTGTAGTGTTTTAAATTTTTGCTTTTTTATTTCAGAGAGACTTTTTGTGTCTAAAATATCAATATATCTGTTGCTGATGGTTGTTATAACAGAGCTGTGTCACACATTGGCTGAAAAACACACAGATAAACAAGACACAAAAACACACAGAAGGTGAGCTGTTTGTCATTTGGTTGATTAGTACAATGATATATATATTAATTTAATTGAAGATTTTGTTCACGTCTACAAAAAACCTAAGAATTTTATAACAAAAATAACAAAAAAAAATCTGACAATTATATCATTTACATGTTCATAAAAAATATATGTGACTTAAATGAGTCCTAAATCTTCGATTTCATTTTGAAACAGTGTCACTTTGAACGTCGGAAATGTGTAGATCAATTTGTTGTACAATGTCTAACAACATTCAACTTTTGTGTTATATAAGCCATACAAACAAAAGGAAATGAATAGATTTCCCATTCTCTTTCAAATTTTTGAATTTTGGCCCATGGAAATGTCATGGTAATACTACTTTACTTGAAATGAACTGCTGAAATACATATTTTTACATCTATATACCTAAACTCCGTTGAGCTAAGTCTCGCTTACTTAAAATCGACTACAACTGGCTTTTTGATGAATTAACATTCCACTGTAACAATATTATAGTCGTATATCTGTCCACGAGGAAATCAAAATGAAATTGTATTGGTAAAAGTCTGAAACAGGTTAAAGAAAACTTTAACTTTTTGTACTTTAGAAAATGTGAAGAAAATATGCCTGGTGCGAATAATCCTTTAAATGAACACATGTGACAAGAAAATTGAATTAACTTTCCTATATCGTTACTTTCTCGTATTGTTAGTGCTTAAAGTTTATGTATATTGTTCAACGTAAAAACGTCCTCGCTTTCATCTGGCAAATTGTAATTAATATAGTAAAGATAATAATTAAAAAAACTTAAGTACTTTAATTCAAGAAACTGTGATTTACAGTCCAAAGAAACATTGTCATGATAGCCAATTATTTATGACAGTGAAATCTAGGTCTGTATATAATCATTTTAAGTGAAGCTACAAATTCTAGATAATACATGTTATGATAACCGCAGTATTTTCTCTAACACGAAGCCAAAACCGAAATTGCCATATTAATGTCTACACTTGTTTTGGGCAATCATAGCATCTTCTTAATTGTAACTCATTTTGTTAAACAATCAAAGCCAGTTTTAAAAACCAGCAACACTAGTAAAGTAAGTACACATTTTAATTTGCTAAATTTAATTGGCTTTGAAATATGCATGCTTACTTTCGTAACAACCAAAAATTGATAGAGAAATAAAAAGGTTGAAATTTCTACAAAGAGCATGACTCGATATTTATCTAAATAAATGAAGGCAATTACAATACATTTCTCTAACGAACATATAATATAGATAATTTATATTATTTCACATCTATTCGATGAGCTGAATATTCACACTTGTTGTTGTGCATTGTAATTTTATCAAAATTTAGCTTTATTTTAAAAAGGATTATAAGAAAATCATATTCCTTTTCAGATTACAATATTTTCGAACAGAAATGCATGTCAACATATTATTTTAACATTTTTGTATCATTTATTTTAATTAAATAAATTCAATTAAACAATATTTGCTAAAATGGAAGTTTTTTTTTCTTGAAAGCTTTATCCTGTTTTCATACACTGAATATCTATCTACATTAAATAAAATTGTCACACTTTCTTAAATCTATCATCAGATATCAACCCAATAACATATGATAATAACGTGTCGTGTTTTTACAGCTTTGAAAATTACAAATTCGCCATATTTATGTTTCAAACTTTACCCTGCTGGCTGCAACAGAATCTATCGATGCAACCAGTACAATCCAAGATCAGCCGGCACGTTTTTGCAATGTTCACCTTTAGATCACTACTTATCGATAAATTAGCCGTAAATATGATGTATTTGCTTTGCTTTGCCAAGATTAAAAGATGGACAAGTACATTTTAAAATATTTAACATGATAAGGGTACTCATTTGAAGTAAAATTGTTGGCAATAATCACGATGTTTTAGATCTAAGAGATGAAATACGACACTTTAAGAGAATCTACTTTTCAATATGTGTCCAGGGAATCTGTATGTTTCCATTGGTTTCTTTTTAAATAAGGAAAAACTACTTAAACTTCATGTCATTCAAACGAGAAATATATTAACCTGATTGGAAATATTGATCCGTAATAAAGTGATCAATAAAACATCTTCGTTTCTATAAATAGGTGATTAAACGTTTGAAATGTGATATAGTACAGCATTTTTGCATTAAAGCAATGCCATAAATATGACTTAATATATTGCTTTATAGATTATGAGTAAATGTTAACTTTAAGCTACTCATTTCGATTCATTTCAGTTTAGAGAATAACGGATTATATTTGTTTTGCGTATGCTCTTTAAGTAATAGAGCTTCTTTGATTACAACCATTGGATTTTGCATTCGATTTGCGAAAAAGATGGCTTCAATACTGTGTTTACCTTGGACCACATGACCTAGCCTTTATTTGTATTATTTGAAATGTTCTATTCATAACTTTGTCATAGTGTGAATATTTGCTCTTTGAACTAAAAATACTTAATCATTTGGTTTATTTCGGCTTCATCGCGGCTTT
This sequence comes from Ruditapes philippinarum, assembly GCF_026571515.1. NCBI lineage: Eukaryota > Metazoa > Mollusca > Bivalvia > Venerida > Veneridae > Ruditapes > Ruditapes philippinarum. The sequence goes on along the minus strand of NW_026863120.1, from coordinate 137,166 downwards.
TATCAATCAATGTTATTTTGTTAAATTGCCTTACTTTTGAATAAGCTTAATTTCAATAGAGATATGGCATTGCAACTTGCGATAAGGGGTGAAAATATAACTCCTGATCCTACTGAATGTATGTATTGTACTGGCCAAGCTTTGAATTAGAATAGTTCATATGAAAATTTAAGGATTTCAGATGTTAGAAAACAAAAAATAGGCTACCAAGAGTATAGACATTGGTCAGACTGCAGTGACGGCATGGATGTACATTCTTTCCTGGCTCTATACTGGTGGCAAAGAAAAGTCATTTTCGGTTTTATCAGGTTAAAGGTTAAAATATCATAATATGACGAGATACAAATGCTACTATCTCATTTAATTTGAAGAAAAAAATCTAAAATATTATGGTTTCGAAAATGTAGAAATTTACAGAAATTGATTTTGATAATTGATATATTAACGAAAAATAGTTGCGTGGTTTCATTTAATTAATTTGAGTTGCTTTTGTCCAAAAATGGCAAAAAAGTGAAAAAGCTAGTTTTGGTACTGTATAAATTTTAGAATTGATATGAAAAGTTGAAAATATAAACAATACAGAAACCAATGATTATAAGTTTGAACTAACTTCTTATGGAATCTTTCACTCTTTCGATATATCCGAATAGACATGCTGGAAATTTTATTATAAATTGTTTAAAGTTTTGTAATGAAACTTGTTTTTGATATGAATACATTATGTTCTTCAATTAAATCCATAAGGATATTAACAGTCAGGATTTAGTTTTAATAAATTGTGATAGTCTTACAAATAGTCCCGAAAGCGGGGAATTTGAGAATAGCCATAAAGACAAATTGATTTATTAACTAGTTGAAATAATTAAATCAAATTTCATTGATTAAAATAAACATAAATAAAAAAAAATAAATGTGAAAATTACATGAAGTCATTTCGATCAATCTTTTATTTTCTATTCTCATTTCCATTTTGTTGTCCTAACTTTTGACATTAAACAGTCTTTCCAAAGTGTTATTAATAAAACCAAAATCATTTTACAATTGCATTTAAGATCAAAGAAAATGGCAGTCTAATTCACTGTTATCTGTTATTTAATAGCTATTTTAAGAACAGAACACGTCAAGTACATCAGCCTATCAAATGTCGTGTTTAACTTAAGTTTGGTGTTACAAGTGATTATCATCTCAATTGCCGATCGGTTCTGAAAATATCGGCCAATTTACATTTGCAAATTATGTCGTGCAAATTGCTGTGAATATGACGTAGGCCAACTTCCTGGTTTTAAATACACTTTATAAAGGAAATAGAGACAGAATGGCAGAAGATGAAGTTTTATTTAAGACAAAATAGATTGTTGTCCTCAGTTATTTTAAAGAAGAGAGGAGCCGTGTATATGCACTTGAACTTATGAAATGTTTACTCGCTGTTATTAATTGAACATAACTATATCTATAAAAGTTAAAAGTTGCGCTGCACCTTCTGGAAGCCATTTGAATACCATTTAATCAGTTAAATCTAGAAATATGCAGGCAGTATGCCCGAGATAAAATTTATCATTGAAGAAAAATATCAATTTGAAATTTCAATGAGTATAATAAAATGGAATAAAATTATGTAGGCGAATATAAGCAATAAATAACTTGAAAACATGAAATTATATATAGACAAAATTAACCAAAATGAAGATAGATTTAAAATTTTATTGTCTTCACAATTTGAAGCTTGAAACATTAACAAAACCAACATAGTGCGTTTGCGACCAGCATGGATCCAGACCGACCTGCGCATTCGAGCAGTCTGATCAGGACCCATGCTGTTCGCTTACCAACTATATAACAAGTAGAGAAACCGATAGCGAACAGCATGGATCCTGATCAGACTGCGCGGATGCGCAGGCTGGTCTGGATCCATGCTGGTCGCAAACGCACTGTGTTGTTTTTGTCGTGACACGGCTCATATGTGGTGTACGTATCAAACATCATATAGCATAATATCAATCTAGTAAGATGATCTTCTATTTAATAAGATAGTTGAATGATTGAATGATTAAACCACACAAAAATATCTCTTATGAATTTGTCCCATTTTTCAAATTAAACAAAAAAATCAATAATGATTGAAGGGGAAATTTAAAAAAAGAACTGAATGAATAGCAAACAGTACAGACTATGATCATACTGTTCGGATACCAAGATTGCTCTTTTGTTAACGTGACGATACTACCCTCCGGCAATATAAGAATATGCTAGAATTCCTTCAAATTAAATATGTATCTACAAATTAATCTACAATAGTAAAACTTAATCAAACATAAGAAAATTAGTTTTCCAATATTCAAGTAACCAATCAACGTTTATTTTACAACTTAACTTCAGTACACAAAGTAGTTTATGTGTTTGCGTATGCAGTCTATATTGGGCGATGGGCTTCCTACATTGTCCCATTTAATTCATTTACCATACATCTATCAATCAAGCTCAAAGTCAAATTAGTTACTATATAATTTTTAATTTTACTTGTCGAGTTTTTTATATATCTGAGGGCTTGACCTTTTAATCTCTTAACGATAAAAACGACATTTTCTCAAGCTTATTCTTACACTTTATGTAAATAAATCATGACATCTAATTTGTTCCAAACATATTTTGTGTCTGATTACTGTAAATAAACGTAAAGTCCAGTGGGACAATGGGGTGGTATCGGATGGCAAACGAAATGATTTTGTGTCACACAACATATCTGTTTAGTGCTGGAATAGACTTAACACTATTATTTATTTGCATTCAGTTTAGGTTATCAAATGTCATAAAACTACATTCGATTAGTTAAAGTCGTTTCATCTGAAGCATTTGATATTCCTGCTAAATATCTTAAAATCGATTTGTCCATCTTTGAATCTGGACAAAACTATTCATCATTCATTTTAAGGGTAAATTTCCAAATTGTATAGTCATTATTAGACGGCATAATCTGTTCTAGTGGCATGGGTAGAATTAATAGCCGCCTGCATGGTAAGGGGTAACAGGTCTATTTGATGTTTTTTTTATTGTACTTCTAAACTATAACCTGAAATATATCAGCGATTATTTATCTTATAAGTATTTGAATAGTTCTTATATCATATCTAAGTCGGTGCTGTAAATTAATTGTTGGTACTGTGAATTAAATACGATATAAGAAGTTCTTGTGTCAAATGACCCAAAATCCAATCCATTCGAAACGCATGTATATTGATTATCTTAAACGTGAAAGAACAGCGTTGGTTTATTGTATAACTTGTGTGATTTTCATTTGTTTGTTTGTTTGTTTTAAAGAACATATTTGTTTGTTCGTGATTCTTCATTCTTTCCCGAATGGAAAAATATGTCTTCCTCAAGTAATTAGTTATAGAGTATGTTAAAAACACACACAAGTATACCCTTACTTTGAAAATGTACAAACAAAGAATATTGAAAGTACATTCTCTGATAATGTGATGCTCTTCAAAATTGTTACAACTTGTTCCCTTTTACAACTAAACTTCTTTATTCGTGTGATAATTCATCTGATAAGGTAGAAACAAAATTCTTGTCACAGGAGAAATTCGTGCATTATTTGTGTTTGTTTTCTTTTTTCAACAATACTCACAATCAAACAAGTTTGCTATTTCAACTTAAAAAAATTCAATTATATACAGATATAAATAAAGTATCGACTTGAAAATGTACACAACACACCACTTCGTGCAAATTATGGTAGCTCGGTGGTTTAAAATAGTTGCTTTATGCTTCGGAATGCCCAAAAAAAACATAAATATTTCCAAAAAAGGCCTCAAAAAAGCCTTTGTTTACGCAATTATTTGATAAAAAAATCACTTTTGTTGGTTTTTACCATAATGATGAATAACAAGTGATGCAAAATAGCTGGCAACTTTAACATAGTGGCAACCTTTATATCGTTTCATTATATTCGTCATAAATCTTAATTTAAACGTGTTTTGCAATGACAAAATAAAAACTGATTTCTGCTTTGTTCGCTCAGCGCGCTCATGAAGGGCAAAATGCGGATTATTGGCGCGTGCTTTACAGGATTAATATGAAGGTATCTTCTTCCAGGTTATAGTCTTGAACTGTATAAATTATATTATCGGTTGTAAAAGTTCCCACATTGTTGCTAAGTGATGTATTTAAATAGCTGCGTTGTTACTTCTTAAACTGAATTAAGTTCCAGGATGAAATATTTAAGCAAACATGTCTAAAAAAGACGCTTTATTTATGAATGAAGGCGTTTACCAGATAATATTGTTCTTTTTTATACTATCTGAGTATGTGTAAATTATATACGTTATTCTAAATATATTTGAAAAAAAGAAGAAAAAAAACATAATCAAACAAAGAAATAAGGTGAAACGCTTAAAGTACACAATGCTATGGAAATTAAGAATAAAACGCTTTGAGAACTTTTCTTTAAGCCAAGTGACATTAAAACGTGTCATTAAACTGGGTTTTTTTTAAGTAGTTTTAAAACAAGACAAATTCTGACCGATTATTCACGGCTGTTTCTTGAAAGATAAACGGTATTCTGCTTGCATTTGAATGAAAGCCAAGCAAAGGTGACATGTTCATAAAATAAATTATAGAGAAAGTTTTCTGTTTCTCTGTCATATACAAAATAATAAATTTTACACTCCTTTAGATCCAAGTCAAATTTATAAATGAAACTAGTATCTTGTTTTATATGTATATTGTCTTACAACGGTAAAACACTCGTTTCAAATAGAAATTGCATTGCAAACACACAGTTGTAAATTTGCTTTTATCTCAAAAATTCAAATATAAAAAAGAAACACTTTTTATATATTTTTTTGCTGTTGCTTCATTGCTTAAAGAATATTTTAAATAATCCGTTTTCAGACAATATAATGACATTTCCATGACAATTCAAGTATATATTTACACACATTTTGTCTACAATTTATACTTATGCAAAGTTAACATGAAACCGTTTGTAATTATTAGTGAAAATGAAATAGAAATTCGCTTGATATGCTATAAATATACGAAGGTCTTTCCTCTTGAGAGAAGATGTATAAATAAAGGATTTATAGTTAAGTCCAATTTGAAACTGTAAAAATAATAAAGGCGTCGATTCCTCGAAATATATGAGCCGCGTCACGACAAAAGCAACATAGTGCGTCTGCGACCAGCATGGATCCAGACCAGCCTGCGCATCCACGCAGTCTGATCAGGATCCATGCTGTTCGCTTACCAACTCTATTACAAGTAGAGAAACTGATAGCGAACAGCATGGATCCTGATTGGACTGCGCGGATGCGCAGGCTGGTCTGGATCCATGCTGGTCGCAAACCCATAATGTTGGTTTTGTCATGACACGGCTCATATATTCGACAGACATGTCTGAACGAAATGCTGATTTTTTCTTAATGTATACTTTATTAGGTTATAAATAGACAAAACATTACAATATTGTTTTATTTAATCAAGGATACATATTTTGTAACAACAGACAATTTATGTACTTATAATATGAATGTTAAACAAATGTTGGCGTGTTTAAGGAATTTGCATGAAAATAAACATTCAAAGTTTTAACATAAAAACATGTTTAATTTTGTGAATAACTAAACTAAGTGGACTTTTTGCGGGAAACAGTGTACAAATGGTTTGAGTTCACGTACATTCTCAATAAACAAAAATTAATATACTAGATTTCTAAATCTTATGCAATAAAGCCATAGGTACCATGTCTTGTAAGATTACATGATAAAGCAAAATTATAATAGAGGATATGAGATCAAGGCTTGACAATGAATTGTCAAGTTTAATCAATACTTTTTAATTTTGCGTTAAAACAAAAAAAAAGTTTATATCAATTTTACATGACAGATTTGACTATAAATTCAAATCAAAATTGGTTATGTAATTGTACAAGTGCCTTTGTTATAAAATTACAAATTCCAATACTAAAAAAAATGTCTGTGAAGCTCCCTAAAATATTAGATATGTATGACAATGCACGAATGTTTATCTTGCCGACAATTGTGTGTCTTTGAGCAAGTTTTATTAGACAGTTCCGAAGGCGACGTGAAAGTTAATTATATCAAGTTAACACTTGAGACTCTGTGTGCAATTCGATTAAAGGCAGAAAATGTAAATATGCAATCTTATCGGCGTATGTTGAATAAAAGCTTTTTGTTTTAATTCAGTGTTTTTCAAGCAACAGTGCTTCTAGCATAAAGTTGGCATTAAAATATCTACCTTATATTAAAGAAACTCCACTGAGGTCCTAAGGTCTTAAAACATAAAATTGAATTTCTTATATAGATCAGAACTTAAACCAGAAAGAAATGCAAACGATAATTTAGATATATACTCAGATCGTATTTTTGTGCAATTCTTAGTCCTATTTCAGTGTTAAGCGTTGCACAAACAAATTACTTTTGTGGCCTTATAAAATTGTGATCAAAATATTTCAAATCATATATTTCGATCATTTGATTGTTGACATTTGTTTCAAAAAGAACTGTATGTCGTTCATGTTATTCTATGTATAAACGCATGTGATCTTATATAACTATATCAATTTAAATACATTAATGGCACTATGTATACATTTGTACAAAATGTATACGTAAGCAGTTTTATCACAAACACATACTTCTTGTAATATGTATCATTAGCTAATTTTCAATTGCAGGCGTAGACGACAGGCGGGTGATTTCATATTGATGAATTACAAAGCACAGAAAGCCCTAAAAGGGACAACGCAACCTTCAGAATTTTTCAGACGCATGTAAGTACATTTAACCTTTATCAATCGCGTATAATATCTTAAATGAACTTGTTCACTTTTCATTCTTTTCAAGGCCATTTAGTATTTTTTGTTGTATATTATGATGGCCTCAAATTCAAATTGTTGTACTTAAAAATTTGTGAAAAATTACTTTCATCTATGATATTTTTAGTTATTTATATTACCTGCATTTGTCAATTACTTTGAGACCAATCTGTCGATGAACGTCGGTTTCATTCGATCTCTGTAATGTTTTAACGCATTGAGACAACTAATTAGTAGTCATTTAAATAATTAATGTGTTGGATCAAAACGAATAGGAATACTTGTCCGAGAAGCAAAAGTGTGATAGTGTTTGTTTCTCCAATTGCTTAATCTTCCGGCAATTATTTTGCTAATTTGTCTCGTTTACAAAAATGTACATACAATGACATCTAAATAGTGTTACTATTGTATTATAGCGCTAGTATCCGGTGGTTTTTTATGTTGGCTATAAACATTTACAATATGTTTAATGCTAAATAAAGTTCATGTTATGTTATGTTGTGATTTATTGTGTTACGTTACGTTACGTTACGTTATCTTATCTTATGTGTAATCCTTACAGATATAGAAAGCATTAACAATATACATAAGGAAAACTTATGAGTTTTACGTATACACGTATAAGAATCATTTATAAACTAGAAATTACAATGATCAATTATTACAAATAAATACATCTGGTGGTATGTTTTGACAAAGTTTTATTGTACAGTTTTGTCAAGGAAGATGCAAAATATAAATTTGACCTGTTAAAACTTTTTGACAATAGTATATTTCAAGCAATTTACAAAGACTTTTCCTATAGTTCTATCTACTTTCTATTATATACATAATGCGGAAATATGAAAAGTAGTGATTTTAACATCTGGTAGTAAAAGAGAATCTGTAAATGAATGAAGCTAAAGAACCTAGAAACTCGGTTGGAAACGATTTTGTGTGTGTATCATCTGTTATAAATTAATTAATTAATCAAAACATTGACATGAATACGGCTTCTACTCATTACAATATGGCTATTTTAGTTTGTTTGTCCCCGTGTAATTATTACATGGCTGTCTCTATTGTACATGATCATTGCAAACGAGTGCTGTGTTAATTGTCAATAGGAGATTACCTGAGCTAAAGTATTGTGGTTTTTTAATCGATTTTTGGCCTAGACTAAACTGTCTACTTTTGAAGAAAATATAAATGAAAACTGAGGAGCAATAAATGACACTGCAGATCAAATATTTACTGAAAGGTGTTTCATAATGCATTAATATGATATTTAAGAGCGCGTCTAAAGAACATGTTTGTTATATTTGGATTACCATTTTCTTTCTTTATAGAATGTTTATACCTTTAAATAAAAAAAATGAAAATAGAATGACAACAAAATTGTCCTTGGTTTCTTTGAATAAGAGCTACACAGTAAGGACATTTTAAGACACATTTATTGAATATGTCAGAGAGATATTACAAACGTAGTCTTCATATCAGCTAATTTAAAAGCATATTCAAAAGAGATGATGGGAAATCCATTCGACATTGCGATAGAACAGTCATAAAAATAGAGACAGTCTCTGTGAGAGATTTACATTTGTGAAAGAAACAAAGCCGTTTCATCATTATAATGTATAATGTTAAATTTACAAGCATGTCAGAACTTTTAAGATAATGTCAACTCCATTATGATGTGTGAATTAAGTATCTCCCGGCAAATTATCACAGGGTTTGCACGGCATATGAAAGGGAAAAACACATTTGTGAGTAACGCCATGAACAAATTGATCACGAAAGAAAGCGTTTGGCATCGCCTGTGTATCACCATTGCAAACTGTACAATCTCAACACTCAGTGTATTAGGCGTCCTTTTATCGCAGTTTTATTCTTTCGTAAGTAAAGAGGTTTGTTTTGGCATTGATATCTTTATACGCAAAGTACAAAAAAAGACAATTACAAAGATATGTCAGGTGAAATAATCGTTTAATATAATTGAAAATATGTTACTTTTTCTTAATTATATTTTTAGTTTACTTTAAAGATCCTGTTACACAATTTTTTTATGATTTTATTTCATAAATATGATGTTCAAATTAAGATTTGTCAATATTGTAACTTCCAATAAGCAATATTTATAAAGATATTACCGAATTTAACATTTCATGTAAATAAAGGGAGGCAATTAGAAATTATTTTGTTAATAAATTCTTAGTCAAATTTTCCAATAGGAAATGAATGCATATAATTTATTGATTACATATAATGAGCACAAATATTTGCAGTACATAATTTACATATTCTTTGATGTTTGAAAATTGTTTTATTTGCATAATAATAACACACAGTAACAATATGAATCACAAAACATACAAGATCTTTAAATAATGGTTCATAGCTCTTTATTGTTTAGGATACGTAACATTTTCATCTATAAATTACTTTTTAGGCATTTCCTATGAACAAGATATAAAACGTTTGTACATTTAACGCGTATGTAATGTATATAACAAGTAACTAAAAACCTGTCTTCCCTTATTTCGTATTTTCATCCGCCTATGTCATAAATTGCACCTTAACTTATATTCCTTTGCTTCAAAATATATAAAAAAAACAAAACCAGAAAATGTAAAACTAGCAGCTGGGTTTTCAAAGAACAGATATTTAATTTCAGTTTTACCCTGTCCAACCTTGTCAACTCAACACTCAAACTCAACACATAAACAACCTATAGCTACCCATTCCACTTGAATGAAAAATTCAAATTTGAAAATTTCATGTACGTTTTAATCGTTTACAGACAAATTAAGCATGTCTTTATATTGCTTAAAGATCATTTACTGACATATCTTTCTCGAGAGCTACGACTTTGATATCGCTTTAAAGAACGTTGTGTCAGCGACATTGGCTCTCTCGCCAAAGATTTTGTCAATAAATCAAGTTAGTGCCAACACAAACAAATGGTTTGGCCGCCTGATTCAACTTTTTGGCAAGATTGTTCATTCTGTTTAACATTGATACACTGATTTGTTTGAAGCCAAGGCTAGACATTTAATAATGATTTTGGTATGTTTTGAGAAGGACAAAAATAATATAAAATCATACCCAGTGATCCTGTTGCATATGAAACGTATGACAGATTAATCTCCTGTTCACTTAGTATATCTATAGCAGATGTAATATAAGCCATTTGTAAAGAAATGCGACAAAAATTATAGAAAACATTGAACAATTGATCAATATCGGTAATTAATGTAACAGTGTAATAAAGTGTTTATATATCAACACATTTATTCATCACAACGTCCTCTGGCCAAGGATAAGACACTTAAAAGTCATTTATCATGTCTAACATAACAAATAGCTTTGGTGAAGACGAAAATGAGATTAGTGTGTTACTATTAATAGAAACCTTCAAGCAAATTAATTAGTGCCTATAGTTGTTAACATTGATAGAAATTTGCTAAATACAAGAATATCTAAACAAGCTTAATATACAAATAAAACAAAAACAAAAGAATAATAAGGCAGACACAAACGAAAACGGATAGCTAATGAACACAGGACGAGAAAAACGGACTGACAGAATTTCTCGCAGAGGAATACATGTACTACCAAACATCAAGATTTAACTCCCATTTTAAAATTTCTTTAAATGAACCTAAACTTCAGAAAAATTAAACAAACATTAAACAAAAAAAAAAATCATGATTTTTTTTATTATTACAGGAGAATAATTATTGTTGTTCTTGTTGTTTGTTTTTAGTTTGTGTTCTTCAAATTACAAGACGTTACTCATGACTTTAGCCATGCGTTTAAGATGGATCCATGCGTTATTGCTATTACATATAGGGTTGGAAATGAAAATCCATGTTAAATGTAACAGGTTTATCAGTTCACGTTTGAAGTAAAATCTAAAGTTGCCTTAATGGATAAACTTAAAAGGATGTTGAGTATATCTGTTCACATGGGACTAGTTCAGAGTACAAGTCAATAAAATTAAAATAGGACTATCAGCTGGTATAGTCATATTCGTTAATCTATAATCTAAAATATTCATTTAGAAAGGGTTTCCTTACGGTCTGTGTTTGAGATATGGAGATATGGACTTACTGAAACTGATATTTATTTATTCATTTATTATTATTTTCATTTATTCATTTATTTATTTTTTTCAGCGGGAAGAAGTGGGCAGGACCGGTCAATCTTAACAACCGTGACATCTTAATTCGACCTGATGATTACGGTGGCGGCATGCTTATTGATGACGAGTATGTTGAGAACTGGTAACAGTCATGAACAACAAATGACATTAGACAATAGTTGGTAGTGTTGAATCATAAAAATGGTGTTTCAGATGAAAAACATTATAACTATTTCTTTTCTCTCAGTTAATATTTTAATATAAAATTCTTCTTTTGTTTAAGAATTTCATGGAATAGAAAGAAAAAATGTCAACAAATAAAAAGTTTATTTTATGATAATTGAGTAATATATAATAAAGTTTAATAAAACAGATATTTTTATGATGAATATTTTATTGCCTGCAGAACAGTTTGTTATGTACGCTTTACCCGAGACTTTGAAAGGCTATTTTTTATAAATATATTTATCCAAATGCTTTGAATCTATCTGAGATTTGAATCTTAAAAGTCTCTAAAATAAAGCAAGATTATTTTCCTTTGTGCACAACATATTTTCATAAATAATTTAACATAATACCTTTTAACTTCGATTAAAGTTTTCAAACAGTTTAATATATTGTCTGTTATTATAACACTAAGTGCATAATTCTGCGTAAAGTCGTGTACTAACTGAATTTCCTAGACCAACTTGAAAGTAAAAACTAAAAAACCAAACTGAATTTGATCTTTATTTCTCAATTACCCTTATTCAAGACAAAGGTTATTCAAGATCATTTTGAGACTTTGTGTTACATTAACACTAGCATCAAAAACATATTTACATCGTGTTCAACTTGAAATCTATTTTGTATTTACCAAATATTGGAATATCTAATAAATCTGTACAAGAGGCATTGTTTTATGTTAAATCACCTGTGTTGCCCTTTTATAATTAATATAGTTACACATATTTTGAAGTGTATGCTTATAAAGCGTTTTGGATCTTATAGCTCACAACATGGATATAAAACCTGTCAAAAAGTTTGTAATTGTTTGCTTTTCTAATACTATTTTTTCTTCTTTAATAACCATGTATTTAACAGTCGTACATATAAATACAAAAAAAATGCAAACGTCACGATTGTTCAATAGAAAACTACGGTTCAACGTAAAACATTTTAAAATTGTCTATATGAAAAATACCGAAATAAAAGCAAATTACCAAGTATACATACTGTGGACGAGCCTGCAACAAATTCACTATTTTGGGCTTTCTTCAGGGATTCTTATTTTTCTATTTTATACAAGTTCTATGACCCAGACAATAGCTGAATGGGGCCTGAAACTTTCTTCGAAATTAATTACAGCAATCTCGTAAATTTCTCTGCTTTTTAAGTCCATACAAGTCATCTAAACTCGACGTCATTAAGCGTCATATGATATTTTAAACAATCAACCACAGTTCATTACTAGAGTATATCTTACATGTAAATCAAATATTTGAACTTAGAAATGAATTAACAGAAACATGTTATTCATAATATGTATGTATTGGATATAAATATTCCTTAAGTTTATTAAGTTTCACTCAGACTAATTCTTTCACAATTCGTTTCAAACAAGAACAAAGTCTTGAGAAAGGTATCGCCGCATAATATAATATTTGATTCATTCTGCGGCTCGGGCGGGTTTTTAAGAGAAATATCACTTAACAAGTTTAGTTCCTTCGGTTGACCTAAATTGCCTTTCAAATTAGATTAGAAGTGCAGTAAAACTATGTTTGGATGAACTTCTGTAAACTGGTATTAAACCAGAAAGAAACACCTTACTTTGCTCCTAGGAACAAGATTGCGACATTAACGAGATTGCAAGGTGTTTAATAACTCTCAGTTACCAGCGTATATGTCACACTAATTTGATTTAAATAACGACTTTACTGGAGATAATGAGAACAGACTTAAAGCAGGAAATATATAAACACACAATGTTCATTTTGTTAAATATGACAAACGCTTATATAATAGTAGCATTGTTATATTAATCAAACGTTGTAAAAGGCTATCACGTATATGATGTTATCTCAGAATACCTCATTTAGTTTTCCTTTAATCTTGACGCAGCTTCACGTTCAAGATATGTTTTCAGTTTAGCTCGCATCTGAGCCATCTCTTTCCATTCGTAGGTGAATCCTAAAATAAGATAAAATACTTAACAATATGTAAATGAGACTAGAAAACTTAGATACAAACTTTTATAATCGGGTGTGCTTTCTTCATTATACATTGTGTACTCGTCAAATAGAATTCACTATTGAACTCAACAGCGTATGATAATCTCATATTGTTTTAAAACTTCATTGAAAGATTTTATGGAACGAAAGACCGTAAATTCCAAATACAAAACACGAAACTTTTTATAGTAAATAATCAGTGAAAACGAAACACTTTTATTATAATGAGTAACAGGCTTTATATAAAAGAAAGCAATCGTAACAGGCTTTATATAAAAGAAATAAAAGAAAGCAATCGCAACATATGAACAATAGATCACGTGATTTAGTGATGTATAGCCCATTATCTGCTGGAACCAAAAGTGATCGGCATTTTCAAACAGCCTCTATATTGCTTGTCGCTCGATTTTCGTATTTAGATATTACATGTAAACATCTCGTAAATGTCCAAAGCTCAAAGCTGGACAAAATAATATCACTTATCCAGTTTGCGTTGTCAAATATTTTAAATTTAGGATGTTAATAAATTATTTCTATTATAATCTTATCTAGTTTATCTTGTAAAAATGTGATTTAATCCATATCATAAAGGTCACTATCGTACTGATATATTTTGTACATCTGTCGGTTCGTTTAAGTACTTAGACATTACTAACTCAACCAATGCATGGAAAATGGAAGAAAAATATATTAGTTTCTTCAAAGATTTTTCTTGTAACTTCATACTTTTAATCTATACAAATATTGAAATACAATCGGAATATCATGTAAAATGAAACTTTGTTTCAAATAAAATACATGACACGTGACATATATGAATAATTGAATAATATATTTATAAATCATGATCACAAATCTCTGTATTATTTACTTAAGAAATGCCTTATTCTTTCCAGAATCGCTCATTGCTATTCATGTATGTATTTCTTTTCAAATACAAACTTTGAACGAATGTTCCAGAACAACTCATTGAGACTACAAATACGTCTCGCAAATGCCATAATTTTGTATACAATCGTCCAGTTATCATCGATTTATACAGTGATTTTGTTCTCTTTACCTCAATTTTAATACCACTGACTCCAACCTTTCAAAAAATGTCTGGAAAAGAACTAAAAGCAATAAAAATGTTATAGATCGTTTTTCATTTTCATTTCCAGCTCAGTAATAACTTGCTAACAGTTTGGTTAATTTACATCATTTGGAATATATTTTGAATACAAATGATCATTTCGAAATGCAAATAGTGCCGCAAATTTCTCTTTTATTTTTTTAAGATGATGCATTTATTGTAATTATGAACTATTTTGCAGACACAATAACAAGTACATCGGATAAAATATTAGAAAAGAAACAAAAAATATTAACAAATTATGCGTATGACATCCCAAATAAGGACTTCAAACACCTTGAAAAAAATTCTCTCACATGTCTTGCCAAGTCTATATCAAAGGTTCTATTCAAAACAATCAATGAAATTTACCGATATATAAATATACCTTTTGAGAGAAACACATTCATAGAATATCGGAATAAGGTTTTCAAATGACTTCCATTAAACAACATTTGTTTGCTTGAATCTCTATAAATAAATTAGGTTCATTCATCACATATACTAAAATACGCCTCAATCAAATACATTTGTAATGTCTCAATATTTACCTTACTGTCTAAATCATGACTTGACAGATACGTCAACATCGTGATAGTCATTCCTTGTTTGTTCAGATTAAAATTTCAGGAAGTCGCCCTCATCTCCATGAAATATTTTGGACATTTACGGGCAACCGAGCAGAACAAATGACGCTCTGTAACATAGATGGTAACATTAATTACGAAGTACTTAGCGCGACATTAATCCATGGCTGTAAAGAAGCAAAAGCTACCTTGACCATTCTGCTACGTAGCCATTGAAAGAGGTAAATAGAATAAATATAAATAAAGACACCAAACTCTGTGCTGCTGGTAGCTTTTTGTATCTGATATTGAACGCCCAAATTACTTCAAATGGACTGATCCAAATTTCAAGCAGAAAAATCTATTAATACAGTTCAGCATTTTAAGTTCCTGATATAAAATTAACTCTATAATCTTATGAATCACGATCACAAAACGCATTTCTCATTGCTATTCATGAATGCAATCATTTTCAAATACAAACTTTAAATGAATGTCTGCAACAATATATTCAGAATACAAATCCGTCTCATAAACGATATCATATTGAACAGAATCGTCTTGTAAGCATCGATTTATTCACTTATTTTAATTTTATTAACACCGACTCCAAATTTTCATAAATTGTCTTGGAGAAAGCTGTAAAGCCATGTTAAAATCATGAGATCTTTGTCATTTTCATTTCCCTCCCATTTATTTCCTGACAATAATTTGTTAACATTTTGTTCAATTAACATCCTGAGAAGATCAGGCTCTAAGCATAATTTTTCATTAAAATAAGATGTTTTTTAAAATGTTTTTTCTTTTCCAATCCAAACAAAATAACTTGCCAATATTTTTTTTCTCTCTTTTTGAGAATTAGTGATGAATGTTTCGTTCTCGATTTTGGCAAAGCAAAGGTAACTTCGTGGCGCAATCATTTACTCAAAATCAAAACATAGGGAAAAGACAACAAAATAAACACAAAACTAAACAAACAACAACTTCAGTCATACATCATACAAAGTTGAAGTTATGGTTGTTATTTATTTCTAGTAATGTCCTAAATCATTTAAAAAGAAACCTCAGACTTTGGAACATACAAATCAGATTCTTTTTAAAAATATTTTTCAAACAAATGGCCTTCAAAAGGTATTTATTCTACAAAAGATGGATTTTATCCGCCGAACACTTCTAAATCTGAAAAAGAAAAAATATTAAACTACATCCATTCCCTTTTGATGTTCAATATGATGCAATAAGTTTGGTAATGCATAAAATATACGAAAAATGAACATTATTTCCGATGAATTATTGATGCATTGTATCTTAAAGTCATTCATTTAAGGTGAATTTGTGATACTTGATAAAGAAACAAGCCGCAATGTTCATTGTTCGCATGGAAAGGTAAGGCGGTGATGGTGATCAGTTAATATATTTATTCTGTTACTTAAACTGCTAAAAAGTATCTTAAAATACAGCCAGTTTTTTTTCTTTGTTTTAAGAGCTATCTTTATCATGTGTTATAAACATTAAACCATTTCCTTCTAAAAAGGTACTTGAATTAAAAGTATTTTGATTAAGAAACAAACACAAATAATATTGTTGTTCTTCTAATTCTCTTGTACGTCACAGTTACCCTACGACAAATCATGTTAGCGATTTTAAAACTGTATATGTTTGCGTTTTACAATATTTGTTCAGTGTAAAGTTTTGTAAACAATTCCATGCCAACTTTATTCCTACAAACGTTTAAGCGAAAAAATTACCAATCTTGTCCTTAAATTTCGTAACTGCTGCTCTTTTAACCAATAATTAGTTATCTTATTCAGCTAAATGTTTTGTAACTAACAATTCCCTTGGTTACAAATATACATGTATATAAACACAATTTTTATTAAGCTTAATGTAAAATAAACAATGTTAAGGACGTTTCTCTTATCTGAAAAATAACTTTAACGATGACTTCTGCATTTCAGTGCTCTCACACTCAGCAATTTAGATCTTATAACTTTATTATAGTTCCATAGAAGTATTCAGGCTTCAACTTGAAACTTTGACTGTATTACCACCTTAAAAAATAAACAATAATAACTGTTAATACATTTTGTGTCAGAAGTGGTTTCCTAACTTTCGAAATGATAACAATGGAACACACTAACATTAGGATGATGTCATTTTAATGATTTCACATCTTTATTGCTCTTGTTAGCTTTGTGTTTCATAATACTTGCCCATACTTTATAGAGGCAAAATAAAAAGAACTTAACAAGGCATTTAACGATAGCAAAGTTGTTAACACAATGTTTTTATTAAAGCCAACAAACCTAATCTATAATGGACACGATAGTGTCAATAAATCACTATCAACCAGTATTTGACCGTACAAAAACCACCATTGACCATTGACTCGGTCATCTTAAGTATATGATAGTATATGATAGAATAGGTTGATGTTTTTTTTTTGTAATGTTTCTTGTGGTTACAAGACATCAATGTTTGACGCAATTATATGTCATAAAAGCTTTGAACTTTTAAGAAAAGTGAAAAAAGAGGCGATTTTGAGGTTACACACACTGCCGGGTTAATTGTTGGGGGGAGATCTCATATTCGTGCATTTAAGGAAGAACAATCGAGCACCAAAACGAATCAACTCCTTAAACCGATAAATAGATGAAGCGTCCTTATATCAAAGAATTATAGTCTAGTGGTGAATGAAGAAACGAAGACATGTTTTCAAATAAGTACATCGACATTTATTCATTCATAACATTAACAATGTATTTAGTGCACACAAACGTGGAGAAAATACATTTAACATCATTTGAATACAAGCTCACTTGCTTGAGAAAATTAAATCTGATCTAAACCATATCAAAAAGTCACTGTCGTACTGATATAGTATGTACATTTGTCGTCATACTTTTAATCTATGCAATCGGAATATCGTGTAAAATGAAACTGTGTCTCAAGTAAAATACATGACACGTGACATATATGAATAATTAAAAAAGATATTTTATATTAATTATAATCACAAATCGTTGTATTATTTACTTAAGAAATGCCCTATTCTTTCCAAAATCGCTCATTGCTATTCATGAATGTATTCCTTTTCAAATACAAACTTTAAACGAATGTTCCAGAACAACTCATCGTGACTACAAATACGTCGAGCAAATGTCATAATTTTGTATAAAAGCGTCCAGTAATCATAGATTTATACAGTGATTTTGTTCTCTTTACCTCAATTTTAATAACACTGACTCCAACCTTTCAAAATTTGTCTCGAAAAGAACTAAAAGACAAATAAAATGGTGTAGATCGTTTTTCATTTTCATTTCCCACTTATCAATTCGCTGGCAATAACTTGTTAGCAGAGTGGTGAATTTACATCATTTTGAATATATTTTGAATACGAATACATTTAAACATGCAAAAAGTGCTTATTTTTAAGATAATCCACTATATTGTAAGTATGGACTATTTTGCAGAAACAATATAAATATATCGGAAAAAAATATTATAAACAGAAATAAAAACACACTTTATTATCAACAGAAATAAAAAACACATTAACCAATTATGCGTATGACATCCCAAATAAGGGTTAAAAATTTTCATACACGGCATGCCAATTCTTTATCGAATGTTCTTTTCAAAACAAAAATCCTTGTAATTGTTTACAGATATATAAATATACCTTTTGAGAGAAACATTCTTATAATATCGGAATAAGGTTTAAAAAAGAGATTCCATAAGGCATCATTTGTTTGCTTTCATCTGTATAAATAAATTACGTTCATTCATCATATATACCAAAATACGCCTGAATCAAATATTGTCTCAATATTTACCTTACTGTCTGAATCATGTCTTGGCAGATAGAATCATATAGACAGCCATTCCTTGTTTGTTCAGTTTAAAATTTCAGGAAGACACCCAGAGATGAAGACCGCTGGCTCATCTCCATGAAATATTTTGGACATTTACGGGCAACCGAGCAGAACAAACGTCCTTCCGAAAGATAGATGGAAATATTAATTACGAAGTACTTAGCCCTGGCCGCAAATAAGAATCGAAATAAGCTACCTTGACCATTCTGCTCTGTAGATATTGAAAGAGGTAAATAGAATTAATATAAATAGACACCAAACTATGTGCTGCAGGTAGCTTTTTGTATCTGATATTGAACCCCCATTTACTTCAAATGGACTGATCCAAATTCTAAGCAGAAAAATCTATTATAACCGTTCAGCATTTTAAGTTCCTGATATAAAATTAACTTCAGTATGTCATGAATCACGATCACAAAACGCCGTATCTGGAAATCTTTGAATTTATAAAGTATTTATAATGTATTATTTACAGAAAGAATGCCATATTCATTCCGGCATTTCTCATTGATATTCATGAATGCAATCATTTTCAAATACAAACTTTAAATGAATGTCTGCAACAATATATTCAGAATACAAATCCGTCTCATAAACGCCATCATATTGAACAGAATCGTCTTGTAAGCATCGATTTATTCACTTATTTTAATTTTATTAACACCGACTCCAAATTTTCATAAATTGTCTTGGAGAAAGCTGTAAAGCCATGTTAAAATCATGAGATCTTTGTCATTTTCATTTCCCTCCCATTTATTTCCTGACAATAATTTGTTAACATTTTGTTCAATTAACATCCCGAGAAGATCAGGCTCTAAGCATCATTTTTCATTAAAATAAGACGGTTTTTTAAAATGTTTTTTCTTTTCCAATCCAAACAAAATAACTTGTCAATTACTTTTTTCCTCTTTTTGAGAGTTAGTGATGAATGTTTCGTTCTCGATTTTGGCAAAACAAAGGTAACTTCGTGGCGCAATCATTTACTCAAAAATGACAACAAAATAAACACAAAACTAAACAAACTCATAAATTTTAGTGCATCATGCAAAGTTTGATGTTATGGTTTTTATTTATTTTTAGTAATGTCCTTAATCATTTAAAAAGAAACAAAAGACTTTGGAACATACAAATTAGATTCTTTTTAAAAATCGTTTTCAAACTAATGGCCTTTAAAAGGTATTTATTCTACAAAAGATGGATTTTATCCGCCTAACACTTCTTAATCTGAAAAAGAAAAAATATCAAACTACAACCCTTCCCTTTTGAGGTTCAATATGATGCAATAAGTTTGGTAATGCATAAAATATACGAAATATGAACATTATTTTCCGATTGATGCATTGTATCTTGAAGTCATTCATTAACGGTGAATGTGTAATACTTGAATAAAGAAACAAGCCGCAATGTTCATTGTTCGCATGGAAAGGTAAGGCGATGATAGTGATCAGTTAATATATTTATTCTGTAACTAAAACTGCTAAAAAGTATCTTAAAATAAAGCCAGTGTTTTTCTTTGTTTTAATAGCTATCTTTATCAAAACATGTGTTATAAACATTAAAACAGTTCCTTCTAAAAAGGTACTTGATTTAAAAGTATTTTGACTAAGGAACAAACACAAATAATATTGTAGTTCTTCTTATTCTCTTGTACGTCACAGTTACCCTCTCTCACATGTCTTGCCAAGTCTATATCAAAGGTTCTATTCAAAAGAATTAATGTAATTAACCAATTTAAATATACCTTTTGAGATAAACACATGCATAGAATATCGGAATAAGGTTTTAAAAAGACTTCCATAAAAGAACATTTGTTTACTTTCATCTCTATAAATAAATTACGTTCAATCGTCATATATACCAAAATACGCCTAAATCAAATACATTTGTATTGTCTCAATATTTACCTTACTGTCTGAATCATGACTTGACAGATAGAATCATCGTGACAGTCATTCCTTGTTTTAAATTTCAGGAAGACACCCTCATCTCCATGAAATATTTTCGACATTTACGAGCAACCGAGCAGAACAAACGAGGTTCCGTAAGATAGATGGTAACATTAATTGCGAAGAACTTAGCGCGACATTAATCCATGGCCGTAGAGAAGCAAATAAGAATCGAAAAAAGCTACCTTGAACATTCTGCTACGTAGTCATTGAAAGAGGTAAATAGAATTAATATAAATAAAGACACTAAACTCTGTGCTGCAGGTAGCTTTTTGTATCTGATATTGAACACCCATTTACTTCAAATGGGCTGATCCAAATTCTAAGCAGAAAATCTATTATAACCGTTCAGCAGTTCCAGATATAAAATTAACTTCAGTATGTCACAAATCACGATCACAAAACGCCGTATCTGGAAACCTTTGAATTTATAAAGTATTTATAATGTATTATTTACAGAAAGAATGCCATATTCATTCAAGCATAAAGTAAATTATTCATAAGTATCATAAGTTAACAAACTCATAAGTTGTAATAACATCTAAATAACTGAACTCTGTGTGTATTTAATTACAAATGAACATTGCTCATCATTTTACTGTGAATAATTGTGACAGTTGCTGCTATATATAATAACTTATATATTATATTGTGTGTTGACATTAATTTATCTATACACAAAATAAATTTTGCTGAAGTGTTACATCTGATTTGTTCTACATTTTTAATATACATATCTGTTTCAACTGCTAGTAGAGGACTCATCTTCAAAGTCTTTACCTTATTAATTCGAACCATTAGTACAGTAACGTCCCTATAAGATTGCAAAAGAAAGCGCTACCAAAAATAGATCAACAAACAACTCCTGCTAAAGCCCTGTACTGCCGGCACGCGACAATACATCATACAAAGTTGAAGTTCTGGTTGTTATTTATTTCTAGTAATGTCCTAAATCATCTAAAAAGAAACCTCAGACTCTTGAAAATACAAACAAGATTCTTTTTAAAAATATTTTTCAAACAAATGGCCTTTGAAAAGTTTTATTCTACAAAAGATGGATTTTATCCGCCGAACACTTCTAAATCTGAAATAGAAAAAAACTACAACCTTTCCTTCTCGATGAACAATATTTCGCAATAAGTTTGGTAATGCGTAAAATATACGGAAACTGAAGATTATTTTCCTGTAAATCATTGATGCATTACATCTTAAAGTCATTCATTAACAGTGACTTTGTGATACTTGAATAAAGGAACAAGCCGCAATGTTAATTGTTTGCATGGAAAGGTAAGGCGGTGATCGTGATCAGTTGATAATCTTCAGACTTATTCGAGGTGAAGGATTAATTGTTCATTTTGGTAAAAAAGAAATATCGTTTAAATTGTTATGATAAAAGATCTCTATGTTTTATGTAAACTATTCTTTACCGTCAATCTAATTCATTTTGTATGTTGTATAGCTGACTTACACTTACTGATACACTCCGGCAATTTATGCCACATTGACCTAATTGTTGAGCATGCACATGGTACATGCAATCTCTTTGTAGACTAAAACAATCTAGTTCATTATTTCGCCGTTTAAGAATTGTGAGAAAAGAGGCGATCGATTCTTTGGTTACACACATTAAATTGCCGGCTTCACTGTTGAAGGAAGCTCTCATATGTGACACACACACACACACTGTCGGGTTAACTGTTGGAGGAATATCTCATATTCGTGCGTTATGGCACTAAAGAAGAACCAACTACCTTAAACCGATAAATGGATTAAGCGTCCTTATGTCAAAGAATAAAAGTCTAGTGGACGAATGAAGAAACGAAGACATGTTTTCAAATAAGCCATTGAAATTTATTCATTCATTACATTCACAATGTATTTGGTGAACACAAATGTGGAGAAAATACATTTAACAACATTGGAATACAAGCTAACCTGCTTGTAAAAATTAAATCTGATCTAAACCATTTCATAAAGGTCACTGTCGTATTGATACAGTATGTTCATTTATTGGTTCAGGTAATTACTAAGACATCACTTACTCAACCCATGAGTGGATAAAATGAAAAAAAAAGTTTCTTTACAGAATTTTCACTTGTAACTTCATACTTTTAACCTATACAAATATTGAAATACAATCGGAATGTCATGTAAAATGAAACTTTGTCTCAAAGAAATAACGTGACACGTGACATATATGAATAATAAAAAATATACTTATAAATAATGATCACAAATGGCTGTATTATTTACTTAAGAAATGCCTTATTCTTTCCAGAATCGCTCATTGCTATTCATGAATGTATTCCTTTTCAAATACAAGTTTTGAGCGAATGTTCCAGAACAACTCTAAAAACGTCTCGCTAATGTCATTATTTTGTATAAAATCGTCCAGTAATCATAGATTTATACAGTGATTTTGATCTCTTTACAATTTTAATACCACTGACTCCAACCTTTCAAATCATGTGTGGACAAAAACTAAAAGACAAATAAAAAATGGTCTAGATCGTTTTTCATTTTCATTTCCCACTTATTAATTCGCTGGCAATAACAGAGTGGTTTATTTACATCATTACGAATATATTTTGAATACAGATACATTTAAATATGCAAATAGTGCTGCAATTTTCTCTTTTATCTTTTTAAAAGTATGCACTATATTGTAATTATAAACCTTTTAGCAGAAATAGTAAAAATGGTAAAAATATTACAAAATAGAAATGAAAAACATCTTAACCTATTTTAAATGCGTATGACATCAGTTAAAAAAAGCACGCCACACACCAGGCTTATATATCATGCCAAGGCTATATCAAAGGTTCTTTCCTAGACAATTCGTGTAATCCATTACAGATATATAAAATATCGGAATAAGGTTTTAAAAAGACTTCCATAAAGCATCATTTGTTTGCTTTCATCTCTATCAATAAAATACACTCATTCATCATATATCAACCAAAATACGCCTGAATCAAACAATGTCTCAATTTTACCTTACTGCCTGAATCATGACTTGACAGATAGACCCGTCGTGACAGTCATGCCTTGTTTGTTCGGTTTAAAATTTCAGAAAGATACTTAGAAATGAAGATCGCTAGCTCATCTCCATGAAATATTTTGGACATTTACAGGCAACCGAGCAGAACAAACGACCCTCCGCAAGATAGATGTTAACATTAATTACAACAAAGAATACAGAGTACTTAACGCGACAATTAACCCCGGACCGTAAAGAAGCAAATAAGAATCGAAATAAGCTACCTTGACCATTCTGCTACGTAGCCATTGAAAGTGGTAAATAGAATAAATATAAATAAAGACACCAAACCCTGTGCTGCTGTTCCAAATTCTAAGCAGAAAAATCAAAATCTATTATAACAGTTCAGCATTTTAAGTTCCAGATATAAAATTAACTTCAGTATGTCATGAATCACGATCACAAAACGCTGTATCTGGAAATCTTTGAATTTATAAAGTATTTATAATGTATTATTTACAGAAAAAATGCCATATTCATTCCGGCATTTCTCATTGATATTCATGAATGCAATCATTTCGAAATACAACTTTTGAATGAATGTTTGCAACAATATATTCAGAATACAAATCTCGTATTGTAAGCATTGATTTATTCACTTATTTTAATTTTATTAACACCGACTCTAAATTTTCATAAACTTTGGAACATACAAATAAGATTCGTTTTAAAAATATTTTCAAACTAATGGCCTTTAAAAGGTATTTATTCTACAAAAAATGGATTTTATCCGATCTGAAAAAGAAAAAACTACAACCTTTCCGTCTCGATGATCAATATGATGCAATAAGTTTGGTAATGCATAAAATATACGAAAAATGAACATTATTTTCCGATGAATCATTGATGCATTGCATCTTAAAGTCATTCATTAACGGTTAATTTGTGGTACTTGAATAATGGAACATGCCACAATGTTAATTGTTCGTATGGAAAGGTAAAGCGGTGATGGTGATCAGTTAATAATCTTCAGGATTATTCGGAAGGACCGATTGATTGGTCATTTTAGTAATTTTAATAGTAATGATAAACGATCTCAATGCTTTATGTAAAATATTTCTTACGGTCAATCTAATTCATTTTGTATGTTGTATAGCTGACTGAAATCTGAAAAAAGAAACTTTAATGATAACTTCTGCATTCAGTGCTCTCACTCACACTCACCAATTTTCATTCCCCCCAAAAAAACTTAACAAGACATTTAACGATAGCAAAGTTGTAAACAGAATGTTTTTGTTAAAGCCAATAAGACTAATCTATAATGGACACGATAATGTCAATTTATCACTGTCAACTAGTATTTGACCGTATAAAACCACCATTGACCATTGGCTCGACCATTTTAAGTTATCGATAGAACAGTTTGATGGCTTTCTTTTGTAATGTTTCTTGTGATTGCAAAACATTAATAATGTTTGACGCAATTATATGTCAGAATAGCTTTGAACTTTTAAGAATTGTGAGAAAAGAGGCGATTCTTAGGTTAAACACACTGCCGGGTTTACTGTTGAAGGAAGATCTCATATTCGTGCATTATGTCAGGAAGAATCGGGCACCCAAGAAGAACCAACTACCTTAAACCGATAAATGGAGTAAGCGTCCTTATGTCAAAGAATAAATGTCTAGTGGACGAATGAAGAATCGGAGACATGTTTTCAAATTAGTGCATTTAAATAAAGAATCGGAGACATGTTTTCAAATTAGTGCATTTATACAAGCTAACTTGCATGTGAAAATTAAATCTGATCTAAACCATATCATAAAGGTCACTATCGTACTGATATAGTATGTACATTTGTTGTCATACTTTTAATCTATACAATCGGAATATCATGTAAAATGAAACTGTGTCTCAAGTAAAATACATGACACGTGACATATATGAATAATTAAAAAAGATATATTATATACAATCATGATCTCAAATCGCTGTATTATTAACTTAAGGAATGCCTTTTTATTTCCAGAATCGCTCATTGCTATTCATAAATGTATTTCTTTTCAAATACAAACTTTAAATGAATGTTCTAGAACAACTCATCGTGACTACAAATACATCTAGCAAATGTCATAATTTTGTATAAAATCGTCCAGTAATCATCGATTTATACAGTGATTTTGTTCTCTTTACCTCACTTTTTATAACACTGACTCCAACCTTTCAAAAATGTCTGGAAAAGAACTAAAAGACAAATAAAAATGGTGTAGATCGTTTTTCATTTTCATTTCCAACTCATTAATTCGTTGGTAATAACTTGCTAACAGTTTGGTTAATTTACATCATTTGGAATATATTTTGAATACAAATGATCATTTCGAAATGCAAATAGTGCTGCAATTTCCTCTTTTTTATGTTTTTAAGATGATGCATTATATTGTAATTATGAACTATTTTGCAGACACAATGAAAAATACATCGGAAAAAATAATATAAACAGAAACAAAAATATTAACCAATTATGCGTATGACATCCCAAATAAGGACTTCAAACACCTTGAAAAAAATTCTCTCACATGTCTTGCCAAGTCTATATCAAAGGTTCTATTTAAAAGAATCAATGACATTTACTGATATATTAATATACCTTTTGAAAGAAACACATTCATGGAATATCGGAATAAGGTTTTAAAATGACTTCCATAACAAATTGTTTGCTTTCATCTCTATAAATAAATTTACGTTCATTCATCATATATACCAAAATACGCCTGAATCAAATACATTTGTAAAGTCTCAATATTTACCTTACTGTCTGAATCATGACTTGACAGATAGAATCATCGTGACAATTCTTCCTTGTTTGTTCAGTTTAAAATTTCAGGAAGACACCCTCATCTCAATGAAATATTTTCGACATTTACGAGCAACCGAGCAGAACAAACGAGGTTCCGTAAGATAGATGGTAACATTAAGTACTTAGCGCGACATTAATCCATGGCTGTAAAGAAGCAAATAAAAATCGAAATAAGCTACCTTGACCATTCTGCTACGCAGCCATTGAAAGAGGTAAATAGAATTTATATGAATAAAGACACCAAACTCTGTGCTGATGGTAGCTTTTTGTATCTGATATTGAACACCCATTTACTTCAAATGGACTGATCCAAATTCTAAGCAGAAAAATCTATTATAACAGTTCAGCATTTTAAGTTCCTGATATAAAATTAACTTCAGTATGTTATGAATCACGATCACAAAACGCCGTATCTGGAAATCTTTGAATTTATAAAGTATTTATAATGTATTATTTACAGAAAAAAAAAATGCCATATTCATTCCGGCATTTCTCATTATTATTCATGAATGCAATCATTTTCAAATACAAACTTTGAATGAATGTCTGCATCAATATGTTCAGAATACAAATCCGTCTCACAAACGGTGTCATATTGAACAGTATCGTCTTGTAAGCATCGATTTATTCACTAATTTTAATTTTATTAACACCGACTCCAAATTTTCATAAATTGTCTTGGAGAAAGCTGTAAAGCCATGTTAAAATCATGAGATCTTTGTCATTTTCATTTCCCTCCCATTTATTTCCTGACAATAATTTGTTAACATTTTGTTGAATTTGTTCAATTAACATCCTGAGAAGATCAGGCTGGAAGCATCATTTTTCATTAAAATAAGATGTTTTTTTAAATTGTTTTTCTTTTCCAAATCCAAACAAAATAACTTGTAAATAATTTTTTTTCTTCTTGAGAATTAGTGATGAATGTTTCGTTCTCGATTTTGGCAAAGCAAACGTAATTTCGTGGCGCAATCATTTACTCAAAATCAAAACATATTGCTATACACATATAAGGAAAATCAATGACCCCCGGGGCAGTGCCAATTTTGACCCCAGGGCTTTTATTTGAACAAACTTGGTAGACACCTATTAGAACATGTTTGATGCTAAATATCTTAGCCATAGCTCTTTGAGTTCTTTAAAAGAAGATTTTTTAAGTTTTTACTATATGCATATATGGAAAATCAATGACCCCCGGGGCAGAGCCAATTTTGACCCCAGGGCTTTTATTTGAACAAACTTGGTAGACACTTATTAGAAGATGTTACATGCTAAATATCTTAGCTCTAACTCTTTAGGTTCTTTAAAAGAAGATTTTGAAAGTTTTTACTATATGCATATATGGAAAATCAATGACCCCCTGGGGCAGGGCCAATTTTGACCCCAGGGCTTTTATTTGAACAAACTTGGTAGACACCTATTAGAACATGTTTGATGCTCAATATCTTAGCCATAGCTCTTTGAGTTCTTTAAAAGAATTTTTTTTAAGTTTTTACTATATGCATATAGGGAAAATCAATGACCCCCCGGGGCGGGGCCAATTTTGACCCCAAGGCTTTTATTTGAACAAACTTGGTTACACCCATTAGAACATGTTTCATGCTACATATCTTAGCTCTAGCTCTTTGGGTTCTTTAAAAGAAGATTTTTTAAGTTTTTACTATATGCATATAGGGAAAATCAATGACCCCCTGGGGCGGGGCCAATTTTGACCCCAGGGCTTTTATTTGAACAAACTTGGTAGACACTCATTAGAAGATGTTTCATACCAAATATCTAAGCTCTAGCTCTTATGGTTTTTTAAAAGAAGATATTTAAAGTTTTTTCTTTCGGTTGCCATGGCAACCAGAGTTTTGCATGGAATTAAATTCTTTGAACAATTGTTAAAGGTGACCACCAAAGGAACATTCCTGTGAAGTTTGGATGAAATTGGCTTAGTGGTTTATGAGGAGATGTCATTTAAAGTAAAAGTTTACGGACGGACGGACGGACGGACGCCGGACGAAAAGCGATCACAAAAGCTCACCCTGTCACTTTGTGACAGGTGAGCTAAAAAGATATATTATAAATCCTAATCACAAATCCCTGTATTATGTACTTAAGAAATACCTTATTTTTTCCACAATTACTCATTGCTATTCATGTATGTATTCCTTTCAAATACAAACTTTGAATAAATGTTCCAGAACAACTAATTGAGACTGCAAATACGTCTCGCAAATGCCATAATTTTGTATAAAATCGTCCAGTTATCATCAATTTATACAGTGATTTTGTTCTCTTTACCTCAATTTTAATATAACTGACTCCAACCTATCAAAAAATGTCTGGAAAAGAACTACAAGACAAATAAAAATGGTGTAGATCGTTTTTCATTTTCATTTCCCACTCATTAATTCGCTGGCAATAACTTGCTAACAGAGTGGTTAATTTACATTAGTACGAATATATTTTGAATACAAATGATCATTTCAAAATGCAAATAGTGCTCGATTATCTCTTTTATTTTTTTTAAGATGATGCATTATATTGTAATCATGAACTATTTTGCAGACACAATAAAAAATACATCGGAAAAAATATTATTAACATAAAACAATTATGCGTATGACATCCCAAATAAAGACGTCTATCACCTTGAAAAAATTTCTCTCATATGTCTTGCCAAGTCTATATCAAAGGTTCTATTCAAAAGAATCAATGAAATTTACCGATATATAAATATACCTTTTGAGAGAAACACATTCATAGAATATCGGAATAAGGTTTTAAAATGACTTCCATAAAACAACATTTGTTTGCTTTCATCTCTATAAATAAATTACGTTCATTCATCATATATACCAAAATACGCCTGAATCAAATACATTTGTAATGTCTCAATATTTACCTTACTGTCTGAATCAGGACAGACAGATAGAATCATCGTGACAGTCATTCCTTGTTTGTTCAGTTTAAAATTTCAGGAAGACACCCTCATCTCCATGAAATATTTTCGACATTTACGGGCAACCGAGCAGAACAAATGTCCTTCCGTAAGATAGATGGAAACATTAATTACGAAGTACTTAGCGCGACATTAACCCCTGGCCGTAAGGAAGCAAATAAGAATCGAAATAAGCTACCTCACTGTACCTTGACCATTCTGCTCCGTAGCCATTGAAAGTGATAAATAGAAGTAATATAAATGAAGACACCAAACTCTGTGCTGATGGTAGCCTTTTGTATCTGATATTGAACACCAAAATTAATTCAAATGGACTGTTCCAAATTTTAAACAGAAAACTCAATGAATACAGTTCAGCATTTTAAGTTCCTGATGTAAAATTAACTCTATTATCTTATGAATCACGATCACAAAACACCGTATCTAGAAATCTTTGTATTTTATAAAGTATTTATAAATTAATGTATTATTTACTAAAAGAATGCCATATTCACTCCACTATTTCTCATTGCTTTTCATGAATGCAATCATTTTTTTAGATAAAAACAAAAAACCCTAAAAATATTGGAACCCGCCATGGTTTTAAATTTGCATAATTTCACCTCATTTTTTTCAAAAAATTTAATTTTATTCCCAATCCTTTTTTCTTTGGTCGGGGAAAATTAAACCCCAAAAAAATCATAAATTTTTGACATTCCCCCAACCAAAATTTTTTTCAGGAATTTTTTCCCAATTAACTCCTAAAATATAAGACATTTTTAATTAAAAAAAATTTTTTTTTTCCAAATTTTTTTTCCGAGAAAAATTGTACGTTTAGGAAAAAATAACGGGCCCCTTTCAAAACTCAAAATCAAAACATAGGGAAAAGACAAAGAAAATAAACACAAAACTAAACTAACAAAATCTTCAGTCATACATCATACAAAGTTTGATGTTATAGTTTTTATTTATTTTTAGTAATGTCCTTAATCATTTAAAAAGAAACCTCGGACTTTGGAACATACAAATTAGATTCTTTTTAAAAATATTTTTCAAACTAATGGCCTTCAAAAGGTATTTATTCTACAAAAGATGGATTTTATCCGCCGAACACTTCAAAATCTGAGAAAGGAAAAACTACAACCTTTCCCTCTTGATGAACAATATGATGCAATAAGTTTGGTAATGCATAAAATATACGAAAAATGAAGATTATTTTCCTGTGAATCATTGATGCATTGCATCTTAAAGTCATTCATTAACAGTAAATGTGTGATACTTGAATAAAGGAACAAGCCACAATGTTAATTATTCGCATAGAAAGGTAAGGCGGTGATGGTGCTCAGTTAATAATCTTCAGATTTATTCGAGGTGAAGGGACCGATTGATTGGTCATTTAGGTAAAAAAGAAATGTCTTTTTAATTGTAATGATAAACAATCTCAATGTTTTATGTAAAATATTCTTTACGGTCAATCTAATTCATTTTGTATGTTGTATAGCTGACTTACCCTTACTAGCCGCCTGTTGAATAAAGGTGATAAACTCCGGCAATTTATGCCAATTTGACCTAATTGTTGAGCGTGTACATTGTACATGAAATCTCTTTGTAGACTAAAACAATCTAGTTTGCAATTCATTATTTCGCCGTAACTTTTCAGTTTCAACGTCATAGCAAATAGACCAAAAGAAAATAATTATTTAAGAAGCACACAAATGGTCCTTACGAATTTCAAATAATGATTATTGAACGAAGGTGCATTTATTCTGCTTCTTTAACTGCTATAAAAAATATCTTAAAATATAACTAGTTTTTTCTTTTTTATTTTAAGAGCTATCTTTATCAAAAAATGTGTTATAAACATTAAACCATTTCCTTCTAAAAGGTTATTTGAATTAAAAGTATTTTGATTAAGGAACAAAAACAAATAATATTTTTGTTCTTCTTATTTTCTTGTACGTCATAGTTACCCTACAACAAACTGTGGTAGCGATTTTTAAACTGTAAATGTTTGTTTCTTACAATATTTGTTCAATGTAAAGTTTTGTAAACAGTCCCATGCCAACTTTATTCCTACAAACGTTTAAGCGAAAGCGAAAAATTTACCAATCTTGTCCTTAAATTTTGTATCTGCTGCTCTTTTAACCAATAATTAGTTATCTTATTCAGCTGAATGTTTTGTAACTAACAATGTCCTTGGTTACAAATGTACATGTTTATCAAAAACAATTTTATTATGCGTAATGTAAAATAAACAATGTCAAGTCTCATTATTCAAGGACGTTTCTCTTATCTGAAAAAATAACTTTAACGATGACTTCTGCATTTCAGTGCCCTCACACTTAGCAAATTATATCTTATAACTTTATAAAAGTTCCATAGAAGTATTCAGGCTTCATCTTGAAAATTTGACTGTATCACTTCTTCAAATGGTTACCAACCCCTCCCACCTTAAAAAATAAATAATAATAACTGAAAATTAATTTTGTGCCAGAAGTGGTTTTCCTATCACAATGGGACAGTAACTTGCCAAATGATAACAATGGAACACACTAACATTAGGATGATGTCATTTTAATGATTTCACATCTTCATTGTTCTTTTTATCTTTGTGTTTCATCATACTTGCACATACAATATAGTGGCAAAATAAAAAACTTAACAAGACATTATACGATAGCGAAGTTGTAAACACAATGTTTTTATTAATGCCAAAAAGCCTAATCTATAATGGACACGATAATGTCAATAAATCATTATCAACCAGTTTTTGACCGTATAAAGCCACCACTGACCATTGGCTCGGTCATTTTAAGTATATGATAGTATAATGATAGACAGTTTGATGGCTTTCTTTTGTAATGTTTCTTGTGATTACAAAACATCAATGTTTGAAGCAATTATATGTCATAAAAGCTTTAAACTTTTAAGATTTGTGAGAAAAGAGGCGATTCTTAGGTTACACACACTGCCGGTTTTACTTTTGGAGGAAAAATTTTTTTATTCGGCTTTTCCCGGGGAAGAAATCGGGGCACCCAAAAAGAATCAACTCCTTTTTAAAACCGATAAATAGATAAAGGGGTTCCTTATATCAAAAGAAAAAATTATTTCTAGTGGTAAGAAAAAAAAAAAAAAAATTTTTTTCCCCAAAAAAGTACATTGACATTTTTTTCATTCATAAATCATTAACAAATTTTATTTTAGTGCACACAAACTTGGAGAAAATACATTTAACATCAAATTTGAATACCAAAGCTCCACTTGCTTGAGAAAATTAAATCTGATCTAAAACCATATCAAAAAGTCACTGTCGTACTTATTAGTTTGTACATTTGTGTCATACTTTTTAATCATACAATCGGAATATCATTGTAAAATGAAAAACTGTGTCCCAAAAGTAAAATACAATGACACGTGACATATATGAATAATTAAAAAAGAATATATTAATAACGAATCAGATCTCAAATCGCTGTTTTATTTACTTAAGAATGCCTTTTCAGAAATCGCTATTGCTATTCATGAATTGTTTTCTTTTAATAAGCCAAACTTTTAAATGAATTCTAGAACAATCATCGTGACTACCCAAATACATCTAGCCAAAAGTCATTAATTCTTTGTATAAAAATCGTCCAGTAATCATCGATTTCTATACAGTGATTATTGTTCTCTTTACCTCAATTTTAATAACACTGACTCCAACCTTTCAAAAATGTCTGGAAAAGAACTAAAAGACAAATAAAAATGGTGTAGATCGTTTTTCATTTTCATTTCCAACTCATTAATTCGTTGGTAATAACTTGCTAACAGTTTGGTTATTTTACGTCATTTGGAATATATTTTGAATACAAATGATCATTTCGAAATGCAAATACATGTAGTGCTGCAATTTCCTCTTTTGGTTTATTATATTGTAATTATGAACTATTTTGCAGACACAATAAAAAAATACATCGGAAAAAAATATTATGAACAGAAATAAAAAAAATATTAACCAATCATGACAAATCCCAAATAAGGACTTCTAACACCTTGAAAAAATTTCTCTCAAATGTCTTGCTAAGTCTATATCAAAGGTTCTATTCGAAAGAATCAATGTAGTTTACCGATATATAAATATACCTTTTGAGAGAAACACATTAATAGAATATCGGAATCAGGTTTTAAAAAGACTGCCATAAACAACATTTGTTTGCCATCATCTCTATAAATAAATTACGTTCATTCGTCATATATACCAAAATACGCCTAAGTATTGTCTCAATATTTACTTTACTGTCTGAATCATGACTTGACAGATACGTCAACATCGTGACAGCCATTTCTTGTTTGTTCAGTTTACAATGTCAGGAAGACACCATAAAATATTTTCGACATTTACAGGCAACCTATCAGAACAAACGACCTTCCGTAAGATAGATGAAAACATTAATTGCGAAGTACTTAGCGCGACATATAACCCCTGGCCCGTAAAGAAGCATCACAGAGAAACTCCGAACAATAAGCTATTACATTGACCATCCTACGCCTCACTACGCTATTGAAAAGAGGCTAAAAATGAGAATAAATAATTAAAATACTAAATAAAAAGACACACAAACTTTTGTGCTGCTGGTAGCTTTTTGTATCTGATATTGAACACCCATTTACTTCAAATGGACTGTTCTAAATTCTAAGCAGAAAAATCAATTATTACGGTCCAGCATTTTAAGTTCTGATATAAATTTGACTCAAGTATGTCATGAATCACGATCACAAAACGCCGTATCTGGAAATCTTTGAATTTATAAAGTGTTTATAATGTATTATTTACTGAAAGAATGCCATATACCATCCTGCCAGCATTCTCTCAATTGTCTTTTCATGATATGCAACATCATTTTCAACATACAAACTTTATAATGATATGTCATTGCAACAAATATATTCAGAAAAAATCCGTCTCATAAACGCCATCATATTGAACAGAATCGTCTTGTAAGCATCGATTTATTCACTTATTTTAATTTTATTAACACCGACTCCAAATTTTCATAAATTGTCTTGGAGAAAGCTGTAAAGCCATGTTAAAATCATGAGATCTTTGTCATTTTCATTTCCCTCCCATTTATTTCCTGGCAATAATCTGTTAACATTTTGTTGAATTTGTTTAACATCCTGGGAAGATCAGGCTGGAAGCTTCATTTTTCATTAAAATAAGATGTTTTTTAAATGTTTTTCCCCAAATCCAAACAGAATAACTTGTCAATAACTTTTTTGTCTTTTTGAGAAATTAATGATAAATATTTTGTTCTCGATATGGATTTGACAAAGCAAAGGTAACTTCATCGTGGCGCCATCATTTACTAAAAATCAAAACATAGGAAAAAAACAATAATATAAAGTTTATAAACACAAAATCAAACAATCAACAACTTAAGTCATACACTCGTAAACTTTAGTACATCATACAAAGTTTGAAGTTATAGTTTTTATTGATTTAGAAAAATCGTCGGACTTTTTTTGTTAAATCAATAAAAAGTTATTTATTCTACCAAAGAGGGATTTCATTCATTGAATACTTCTAAATCCGAAAAAAAAAATCAAACTACAATGTACAACCTTTCCTTCTCGATGAACAATATGGTGAGTTCCAGTTGGTATACAAATATAATGAATATTATTATTCCAGTGAATCATTGTTGTGTTGCATCTAAAGTCATTCATTAATATCAAACTTGTGAAACTTGAATAAAGGAGCAAGCTACAATGTTATATTGTTCGTATGGTGGTTAAAAAAATCTAGATATCAGTTTATAATCTTCAGGCTTTTTCGACTAGAAGAGACCGGTTAAATGGTCATTTTGGTAAAATAAAATATCTTTTTAATGGTAATGATAAACGATCTCGATGTTTTATGGTACATGCAATCACTTTGAAGACCAAAACAATCCAGTTCACACGTAACTTTGCAAAGTTTCAACATCATATCAACGAAGGAAGTCATGCAGAACCGGGTAGCTATGAAGAACCAACTACATTAAACAGATAACTGAATGGCTTCCTTGTAGACTAGTGGTCGAATGAAGAAACAACGAAAACATGTTTTTCAAATAAGTACATCGACATTTATTCGAATGTATTTGGTGTACATAAATTTAGATCACATATATTTAACAACATCGGAATACAAGCTAAATTTCTTTTAATTCGCAAGAACAATTATGCTTATACAATACAAAAAAGGAAGACGATTGCTTTTCGCAACAAAACATAACAATAAGAAAATACATTTAAATACATAAAGCACCTTTATATCTAACAGCACTAAAAATGATATGTTGCGTGTATTTCCTTTCAATATTGCTCCGAGAATGTTCAAGGATATTTAGATAAATCTAACATTTCTCCAATAAATAGATTGCTTCAGTCATGAAAACTTATCTAAAACTTCATACAGAACTGTTTACAAACTAGATGTTTGCTATATTGGTAACTGCAACGAAATAAGTTTTGCCAACTAAATTTTGCGGAAACAGCCAAAACAATTAAGACATGTCTGTTTTTCTTGGCATAAACTGGGTCACTGATAATATTGACCCCATCACTTCTGGTAAGTAAAGCTATAATTTAAACTGTATTAGGTGTGGGCTTCTTTCCGCAAACGGCGCTCTCCGTTGTTGCCCTTAATACAAAATAATCACACAAAAGATTTACATAGCACTTGATAATAATGCATCAAATCAGGTATAAGATATATGGTTCTTAAAACAGTGTATAAATTGGTAGCGACATATTTGCTGTAAAAATGTATAGAGCATAATGAGGTGATCTTAAGTGATATCTTTGCTGAAATATACAACATTTTTGAAATATAAGCAAACGATCTTTAATCAACACATCACAAGTGTCACAAGATTAATTTTGTTTAAATCATGATGGAGATGTCCTTTCTTTATTTTTCAACTTCATTGTATAATCAAGTAAATACACCATACTTTTTAGTCACCATCAGTGATGACTACCCGCTATATTTTCTTCTAATCTGGTCAATTTACTAAGCGGACGTGGTAATGGGAATTGCGAGATAAATTAGAGTAAGCAAGCAAAGATCTTTTATATTTAAAAATCTTATATAGGGGGACAATGTTTCATTCTTCAAACACAGGAAATGTTCTTTTAGTCTGTCAACGGTAATGTGCATCTTAAGACTGATCCAGGAAATTTGTACAACATCGTACACACTGTTCATAAACTGTATCAAATCCTCCTAAATCCCTCTCGTCATCCTGAAATATATAGCATTATAATGATTTATTATAAACATATGTGACTGACACTGACTAGACTGATTAACCAAAGTTCTGAAGTCAAACATACCTTAGATAAACTACAACAAAAAGTGAAGAAATTTATTGTTTTTTGTTGTTGTTTTTTTTTGGTTTGGTTATAAGGCGCACAAACACAATTAAAGGTCACTTGACATCAAAAACATAAAGATGAGGTTGGCTAACTTCGGGTGTTACAACTTTAAACAACACCAGGGATCACAACCACCTCACCTGTTGCAGCTAAGAGTCGTATAGACTTCAGTAATTCAAACTCATTTAGCAACCTCTTACGATAACGCAGGGGTAAACGGTGGCTGCAATTATTACGCCTCAAAACTTATAGGCAACCCCTCACCCACAATTGAAAAGAAATTTCTTGTGAAGTATCTTTTAAATACCTTTGTAAAGAGACTGAAAGATGTCTGCTTAACAAGCAAATTCGTTGAATTTATATCCCCGCCGAGTACTGGTTATTACTAACACAACAACTGAAGACATAAGGCTTTATTTATACATTTATCATGGCATAAACAGTAATATTCTTTGAACTTGATAAATATTCAGGGCAATAACAGAGCCTTAACTCTGTGTTAAACAGTAATATCTGGAAATGCCAATGAGATGTATGCATACTTTATTACTAATCAAGGGCCATAAATCTGAGTTATAAGTGTCTGACCGGAACAAGGCGACTATATGCACATCTCCTCTTCGTATCCCATAAAGTTTCATTGAATTCCAGCCAGTAGTTACAAAGAAGTAGCACAGAAACGATTATTGCTCTGGTGGAATACTGCATAAGTTATCAAGGGCCATAACTCTAAGTTAAAATGTCTGACCCGAACAAGGCTACGATATGCCCGTCTCCTCTTGGTATTGAAGGTTCCAATAAAGTTTCATTGAATTCCAGCCAGTAGTTGCAGAGAAGTAGCGCAGAAACAAATATTTTTCTATATGCTTACTGCATAACTAATCAAGGGCCATAACTCTGAGTTAAAATGTCTGACCCCAACAAGGCAATGGTATGCGCATCTTCTCTTGGTATTGAAGGTTCCAATAAAGTTTTGTTGAATTCCAGCCAATAGTTGTAGAGAAGTAGTGCGGAAATGATTTTTGCTCTATATGCATACTGCATAACTAATCAAAAGCCATAACTCTGAGTTAAAGTGTCTGACCGGAACAAGGTGACGATATGCGCATCTCCTCTTGGTTTTTAAGGTTCCCATAAAGTTTCGTTGAATTCCAGCCAGTAGTTGCAGAAAAGTGGAGCGGAAACGATATTTACTCTATATGCATACTGCATAACTAATCAAGGGCCATAACTCTGAGTTAAAGTGTCGGACCCCAACAAGCCGAAGATATGCGCATCCCCTCTTGATATTGAAGGTTCCCATACAGTTTCGTTGAATTCCAGCCAGTAGTTGCAGAGAAGAAGCGCGGAAACGATTTTTTCTCTATATGCATACTACATAACTAATCAAGGGCCATAACTCTGAGTTAAAGTGTCGGACTGGAACAAGCCGACGATATGCGCATCTCCTCTTGATATTGATGATTCCCATAAAGTTCCGTTGAATTCCAGACAGTAGTTGCAGAGAACTAGTCCGGAAACGAAATTCGGACGGACGGATGGATGGACGGACGGAAGGACGGAAGTTCTCACAGGACAGTAATTATGTGGCTACTCTATTGTTCTCTCTATTGTTCTTTTTAGCCACACAAAAGAAAATAGCCACATAAAAGCATTACGGAATGAATGACATCAAAGAGAAAGAACAGTTACCTATTGTCCCTCTAGCCACATAATTACTCTCCAGTGAGTGCGGACGGACGGAAAGACGGACGGACGGACAACGCCAAAACTATATCCCCCTCCCGATTCCATCGGCGGGGGATAAAAAGGGTCATTAATTGAGATGCATTATAAACATTTCCTATGAATACACATATTGAATACCAAAGATAAACATAGAGAAACAGGTGTGCTGACACAGTCGTAAAAGTAGTTACTTGTGTAGTTTTCTTTTTTTTACAAAAGAAACAATGTGTGAAAACAATCAATTTTCAAATAAAAAATTATTTTATGAGATTCCGATAAAAGAAAAACTTAAATACAATGTACCATATTTACATAAAGTTTAAGAATAATCGAACAGTTGATAATTTTAAAAAGATAAAAATTGTATAAATTTTAACAAATTCGTGTATCGTTCATCAACAGAGGTCTGTAAAATGGAATTGAAGCTTTATAAAGAATACATGCATCTCAAAAAATCTTAATATTCTCTAATTTTATTACAAATATACATCGTAAAACAGAATTCAAAACCAAGAAATTACATGAATAATGAAACTGTGTCTCTAATTCTGAATAAATGACACTTAAATATGAATTATTAACTCAAATAACTCATGAATCACGATCTCAAATCGCTGTATCAGGAAATCGTTGAATTAATCATTTTAAGGTGGTGTTGTGTTTGAAAGCATTATTTACTTAAGAGATGCCATATTCATTCCAGCATCGCTCATTGATATTTATGAATGCGTTCCTTTTTCAAATACAAACTTTGAAAGAACGTTCCCCAACAATTCATCGAGAATACAAATATGTCTCACAAGTGTCAAAATTTTGTATAAAATCGTCCAGTAATCATTGATTTATACACTGATAGTATTCTTTTCGTCCAATTTTTTAATAAAACTGACTCCAACCTTTCATAAAATGTCTGGGTGAAAGCTGTAAGCCAAGTTAAAATCATGAGATTGTATTCATTTTCATTTCCCTCTCATTTATTTTCTGGCAATAATTTGTTAACATTTTGTTTAATTTACGTCCTACGCAGATCAAACTGGAAGCAATATTTTTCATATCATGAAAGGGCATGATGGCCATAGATCATTCACATAAGATCCAATTCTAGAAAAAGTATAAATATTTAATGCATAAGTAGCACAAGTAGGTCACAATTTTCAAAAATAAAAAATTATTTTATGAGATTCCGATAAAAGAAAAACTTAAATACAATGTACCATATTTACATAAAGTTTAAGAATAATCGAACAGTTGATAATTTTAAAAAGATAAAAATTGTATAAATTTTAACAAATTCGTGTATCGTTCATCAACAGAGGTCTGTAAAATGGAATTGAAGCTTTATAAAGAATACATGCATCTCAAAAAATCTTAATATTCTCTAATTTTATTACAAATATACATCGTAAAACAGAATTCAAAACCAAGAAATTACATGAATAATGAAACTGTGTCTCTAATTCTGAATAAATGACACTTAAATATGAATTATTAACTCAAATAACTCATGAATCACGATCTCAAATCGCTGTATCAGGAAATCGTTCAATTAATCATTTAAGGTGGTGTTGTGTTTGAAAGCATTATTTACTTAAGAGATGCCATATTCATTCCAGCATCGCTCATTGATATTTATTGAATGCGTTCCTTTTTCAAATACAAACTTTGAAAGAACGTTCCCCAACAATTCATCGAGAATACAAATATGTCTCACAAGTGTCAAAATTTTGTATAAAATCGTCCAGTAATCATTGATTTATACACTGATAGTATTCTTTTCGTCCAATTTTTTAATAAAACTGACTCCAACCTTTCATAAAATGTCTGGGTGAAAGCTGTAAGCCAAGTTAAAATCATGAGATTGTATTCATTTTCATTTCCCTCTCATTCATTTTCTGGCAATAATTTGTTAACATTTTGTTTAATTTACGTCCTACGCAGATCATACTGGAAGCAATATTTTTCATATCATGAAAGGGCATGATGGCCATAGATCATTCACATAAGATCCAATTCTAGAAAAAGTATAAATATTTAATGCATAAGTAGCACAAGTAGGTCACATTCAAAGTAATCAGAAGTCAAACATTGGCAACCTAAAGAAAAATCTTTTAAAATGATAATGTGCAAATCAGAATGAACAACTGCTTAGATATTTGGTAAGTAGCATAACTTAGAAGCTATGTCCGGCAGGCCATCATCTTAACATAGACTCATGTAAAACTCTTTCAAAATCTTATCAGTAATCATACAGCATAGAGCCTTGTTACTTGAAAAGTACCAAGGCTTAGAAGTTCTTCACCTACTTTGCTCAAATTATGCCCCTGGAATAAAAAAACTTCTTCTACATATAAGTATTTTAAATAAATAAATTGAAATAATCTTCGTGTCAAAACCCATATAACCTTGATATATGAAATGTAGAATTCTTTAGTGGTTCTTAACCACGGTTTTATATTTGTCCTCCAAGCCCACTCTGAGGTCAATTTATGTACAAAATTTGTCCCACTCTAGGGGTCTATTATATATAGTAAAATCTCTAAAAAAAATCTTTAAGTCTTAGAACTGCAAGGACTAGGACATTTAATTTTAGCATGTACAACCATTAAGTTTTCTAATATGTAATCTATCCTGGCAAATCTTCATAACCTCAGATTCCCTTTCAAAATTCCAATTATTTAGTTCCGCCCATTGTTTTCTTGTTTAGGGCACACGCATTTTTTTACTTGGGAACCATATGCCGCTTTTCATGGAATGGCACTTGCATGTCACACTGAAGGTTCCATGATAACCGTCACATGAACTCACCTGCGGATGTTTCAAAATTTCAAATTGTACCAGTTTGTGTTAAATGTTGAATTCTGCTTAAGCTGGTGCTAGGGGGGCTTGGACGGTAACTTGCACTTTCCAGTACCGTCCATGAACAGGCTCAATCAAACCGAGCCTGCAACATTTTCAAATTTGCCGTGTTGGGCTTTCTTTAATGATTCTGTTTTTCTCTATTTTATATAACATTAAAACTTCAAGCTTTGGTACACATAAATCAAATTCATCTTCAAAATAAATTTCACATTTGAAAACATAAAAAAACGTTCAAAAGATTTAATTCACTGAATACTCCTGAATTCTAGAAATAACAATATAGAAACATACCAACAAACATATTACTAACCTAATTTTTTTTATCTGAGACACAATATGATGCAAAGAAGATTTGGTGATAATATATAAATTCAAGTTACAACAACATAAAAAATTTCACCATTTCTTCCAAGTGATTTGATGATATGTAGCATTCAAAATGCATTATTTTGAGAATTTGTGATATTCAAAATAAGGAAATAGCAATGTGATGTTACAGTTTTCATATATTATATTGTGAGTTACTTTATATTCTACTCAAGCTATTTTGGAATTGTAAAAGAAATACTTACAAAATACGGATCCCTAATAATACGTTCTCCTTTAGGATCATATTCTCCTAACATTTTTAACTTGGCAGAACAGTTTGTTGGCTTTCTTTCTTCAAGTTCCCTATGGAAAAAAGAATCACATGAATATGTGACAGCCTACAAATATGAATCACTATGTTTCAAATAAAATTAACAAAATAATCAAGGCACTAGGGATTGTTGAATAAGCACAGACCTGCAGGATAGCTTCAAGCTTTTAATTGTCCTTTTACAAGTGTAACTGTTCAATTTTTGTTGGATTTTAAGTCACACCGATACAGTTATGGACATATGGTAACTTTCCAGCTTGACTGGTAGTAGAAATCCACAAATGAGCCGCGTCATGCCAAAACCAACGTAATGAGTTTACGACCAGCATGGATCCAGACCAGCCTGCACATCCATGCTGTTTGCTTACAAACCATATCACTAGTAGAGAAACTGATAGCGAACAGCATGGATCCTGATCAGACTGCGTGGATGGGCAGGCTGGTCTCGATCCATGCTGGTCGCAAACGCATTACGTTGGTTTTGTCTTGACGCAGCTCAAATATCCCTCTGTACATTATTTCAGGCACAGGTGGGCACTTAAGATAAATGTTATAAAAACTTGTTCTTGAGGTACATTGTATCAGAGAGGTTATATGTGCATGTGTATCTTTTTGGCAGGGCTTATCATAAATGACATCAGTAAAGTAGTTTCAGTATATGAC
Source organism: Ruditapes philippinarum (assembly GCF_026571515.1). Classification (NCBI taxonomy): domain Eukaryota; kingdom Metazoa; phylum Mollusca; class Bivalvia; order Venerida; family Veneridae; genus Ruditapes; species Ruditapes philippinarum. The sequence goes on along the minus strand of NW_026863120.1, from coordinate 94,445 downwards.
TTCCATTCCTTTCCAAATCTAAATGTACGTTATATATTTATGGTCATCATTCAACAGTAATGTATAAAACCAAAAAAAAAGAGTATTTCTTGGCTTTTTTTTTTTAATTTTGCAATGCAAAATTTTCAATTTGTATACAGGTATCTACTGGGTCACCACATCATATTTAAGTTCTTGTGTTGATTACAATGTCATCATATGATAAAGAATAAAAGAAATAATATTAAAGAATAAAATAATATATCCATATATCAGGCTATCAGAGAGCAAAAAAGATACTAACAATTGTCTAATACTTACTCCATGTTGGCATCATCCATACCAAATATTACATCATATCTTGTGAAGTCATCTCTGGTAACCTAAATGTATTAAAAATAAAGATTTGAGATAGTAAATGGTTAAAAGGACTCCACTGAGGTATTTTGACATGATGGGACTGAAAATATTTTTTCCAGATAAATGTATTATTTGATGTAGGTTTAGACCACTAATCTTTGTGCAAAATTTCAGATCGATCGCGCACTTCGTTATTCCAGAATAATTATTCAATTTGTAAAAACATGACCCAAAATGAAAAGCGTTTAAACGCTTGTCACTCAAATCCAGCTAAGGAAAGCATAATAATATTCAATTTATTTCAAAGTATATTTCTTAACTATCTTTGCATATATTTCTGTTTTAAGTGCCCCAGCTCATTTATGTAAGAAATTCAAATTGTTTTTAGGCTTTTAAACCTCAATGGAGTCCCTTTAAGAAGGTAAATGTGAAGTAACACAATCCATGCATTCATTTCTTAGTGAAAAATTAGTCTTAGTCTTTATAGAAAATAAATTTCTAATTACCTCCCTTCATTTACATGAAATGTCAATTTGGTAATATCTTTACAAATAATGCTTTTTTGAACTTACAATACTGATAAATCTCCATTTGAGCATCAGATTTATGATATAAAATCATGATCTTTAAAGTGTGCATCTCCATAAAAAATGATTCAGAAATGAATATTTAGTTTTGATTGAATCTTAAAATGGTTCAGTGGAAAATTGGGAAAGAAATAATAATTATTTATTCTTGTAATATAACATGTTCTCAGCTGTGTTCAAGAAAAATATTTAATCATCCATTAGCAGGGAAATAAGTAAAGTGATTAAGTACATTTAATCAGACTTTTAAAATGCTTACAAATGAATCACTTTATATTACACTCACTAACAAAGTTATGTCAAAATTCTATTATTCCATCATAGTCAATCAATATAAGGGTTTAATCAAGATCATGATGGGTTTTTATGGGTGCCAGGTTAGGGGAAGGTAGGAGATTTTAGCCACACCAATACATATGGCTTTACTAAAGGAATAAAACTCTCTGTGAATATATTTCTGTCACAGACAGGCGCCTGAGTAGAACCAACAACCTTCTATAAGCTACCTGGATAATTTTCTAGCATGAAAGATTTCAAACTTTCTGGAAGCTAGGTGACTTTGTTCAGAACACAAAATAGTGAGAAGCAATATGGTTCAAAGTCATAAATGCCCCTGTTTCATTTATTTAATCATTTACATTTGTTAGAAATGTAATTAATTGGTCTGAGGAGGTAAAATATTGTTTAATAGACACTTTAATTTTACAAAGACTATGTATAGTTGTACACCAGGTCAAAGTCATTATACTTTTAGGAACTGATTAAATACAAAGGAGACATGTTTATATTTCTGAATACAATTTAAAAACAGGAAAAAATGGAATTTCACTTACAGCTCTGGCTTTATGTTTATAATCTGTAACACCAAATTTCTTTAAAGTTTTCATTGTTCTGTTGTTAGGTCCATGACCTATATGCCATGTTCCGAGGGCTGCACTATCAACTTCCCACTGAAAACAACACAAAAACCTTCAATTATCAACAAATATTTGTATCAACCATGTCATGTCTTAGAATAAAATGTTTGGCACAGTTAAAAACAAAAACATGGAATATTGTCACAAAATAAAACCATCAATAAAGAATATTACTCTCCTGTTTCATTTATAAAATTCTGAAAAAGGAGCAATTATAACAAAATTGGTATGCAAAATATCACAGACTTGGTTTTATTGTGTCTGTTCATGAAAAAAATCTAAAGTGTAACATTTTCCAGACAAAGCAGCACCACATCCTTCCCTAGAATTGAATCAGTATCTTTAGCAGTGAAAGTATTGGAATCACCAGAGGACCAAAAAAAAACCTCAGATGAGATACAAAGCATTTATATTGCCCCCTATACAGTCCTTGTAGTCCTTGAAAGCCACTGCTGCTAGTGGAAAAAAATCTCTAAGAGAGATGCCTTAAGAGCACTGAAAGCAAGAGTTTCTCATGAGGCAGAAGGCTCAACTACATGCATTTAGGTAAGAGTATAAGCAAGCAAAAAGGAATTAATTAAAATCCATTATAGCATAGATCATAATCATTTTTTATGTTAAGAGGTTGTAAAAAATAGTATTATTCAATATTCATATATAAAAGTTTAACCTTTTCCCTTATATAAGCGTGTTTCGACGGCTTTTTACCCCCCCCCCCCCCTTTTGAGGCCCCAAACAGTGAATAAATGTCCTATTTAGACCCCAAACACTGTTTTTCGTTTGAGAAATGTTGTTAAAAAAAAGTGACCATTTTTTCGGCGCCGTCCCCCGTCCAAATAATACATCAGGGGGTTGCCAGAAGGGGGATGTGCCCCCTTCTGTTTGGGGGGTTTGAAGGGGGGCGGACTCCCCCTCATCGCCAAGAAAATTTTGGACTTGTGAGAGGCTTAAAATGACCCCAGGTTGATCATAAGGTAACGTGTAACCAACGCTGAAAAGCCTTTGACTCTATCTCAATCCCTTGAGAAGTTGCAGCACTTTGAAATAAATTTTGATGGAAAAAATCGAGGCAAAAAAGTGATTTTTGGCAATTTTGAGATGTCCCCTCTTAAATAATATGAAGTTTGATTAGTATTGAAGCATTTTTCATAGTTTCATAGCAGTTTGAACTTGTAAGAGGAGGCTTTTCAGTGAAAATGGCCATTTTTCACAATATGCTCATGGGGGAAAGGGTTAACTAAAAAAATATAAATGTTACAAAACAACAATTTTTCACCAAAATTAGGTAAAAGACCACATGTTAACATGGAAAAACTAGATTTTGGGTGATTCCAAGGTTTTTCATCATTTTTTGTTAACTAAAAAAATATAAATGTTACAAAACAACAATTTTTCACCAAAATTAGGTAAAAGACCACATGTTAACATGGAAAAACTAGATTTTGGGTGATTCCAAGGTTTTTCATCATTTTTTGTTAACCTTTTCCCTTATATAAGCGTGTTTCGACGGCTTTTTGCCCCCCCCCTTTTGAGGCCCCAAACAGTGAATAAATGTCCTATTTAAACCCCAAACACTGTTTTTCGTTTGAGAAATGTTGTTAAAAAAAGTGACCATTTTTTCGGCGCCGTCCCCCGTCCAAATAATACATCAGGGGGTTGCCAGAAGGGGGATGTGCCCCCTTCTGTTTGGGGGCTTTGAAGGGGGGCGGACTCCCCCTCATCGCCAAGAAAATTTTGGACTTGTGAGAGGCTTAAAATGACCCCAGGTTGATCATAAGGTAACGTGTAACCAACGCTGAAAAGCCTTTGACTCTATCTCAATCCCTTGAGAAGTTGCAGCACTTTGAAATAAATTTTGATGGAAAAAATCGAGGCAAAAAAGTGATTTTTGGCAATTTTGAGATGTCCCCTCTTAAATAATATGAAGTTTGATTAGTATTGAAGCATTTTTCATAGTTTCATAGCAGTTTGAACTTGTAAGAGGAGGCTTTTCAGTGAAAATGGCCATTTTTCACAATATGCTCATGGGGGAAAGGGTTAAAGGATACTAAGGTTCAATGGAGGAATAATTCTTGATACACTAGAGTTAATAATTATGTAATTTACTTATATGCTGTAAGGGTGAATATATCAGGAACAACTATTCCAAGTTTGAAGTAAATCCTGACATAACAAATTCAGCATGGTTTGGTTACTGCTGTCTTAATACAAATGTAATACAGAGCTGATTTCTATATCTTTTTGTCACCTAACACTTTACAAGTTTGTTTAACTTAATTCGTTATTAAAAAGAATAAACTTTTTAATACAAACAAAAGTGAAATTTAGAAAGTAACAACAAGATATGAAAATAATTAAATGCCCATTATGCTCAAAGAATGCTTCTATTTTTATTTCTCAGAAGCTTTTAATCTTTTGTCAATTGGTGTCCTGTAAAAGTTTCCAAAAAGTTACTCACTGGACAATCAACTGTACCATTATTTGCTTTGGTTGCTTTTTTGGCAATTAGTACAGTTACATGGATTTTAGTAAGATGTATTTTCATTTAATGTCACACACTACTTTGTTTACATTTTGCTACTTTCAAGAGAAATAATTTCACATTTAGCACTAATTTCTTCACTTGAGAAGCATCTTACATGCCCTATTTAAACATTACAAAACTCTGTTTGCCTTTTTAAAGGAAAAAATAATCATTTCTGAGACATAATCTGCCTTTAAGACTATAGTTTAAAAGTTTTATTAAACTTCTTCAATACTGATTTTAATAATGACAATCCTGTGGCAACAGTATATACAGTCAAGCCAGCTAGCAGTCTGACTTAGCTTAATTCAAAATACATTGCACAAATAAAGCAAGAAAACTGTTCACTCCACTAACCTCATCCTTCAGACTTCTTTCGTTGAGCAAACGTAGAAATACTGCCTCTGCAATTGGAGATCTACAAATATTTCCTGTAATAAAAAAGCATAGTGGAATTGTAATAACAGCAGAAACAATATATGCCTTGAATTGAAAACCACTAATCAGATCACCCTGAAACTAAGACCACTTTTGTCCAGTTCTATTGGTGACATTAATTTTAATGATTTTTAACCGTATAAACTAAAAGATTGCAAGAAATTAAAAACAAAGTAAACAAGAATAATAAGGCATTGGAACAGTCTCTATCTTGAAGTCAAAAGCAGTTCCAGCAATAAAACCTTTTCAGGAAGACTGTAGACAGTCATATTCTAGTTCTAGATTTTTTCTTCTTCATTAATTGTAACGCTACATGAGAGCCTTTACCCTTATCAAAAATAGCAGAGTTTAGCTGTAAATACTGTTGTGAGAACACTGCCATTTTCAAGTCTTCGAAACGATACATAATGTAGAATATTTATGTCTTCAATACTCAGTACCAATAAAACATACTTTTACGCATCTTTTCTTGAATATTTATTTTTCTCGAATGATTGCTGGAAATCAGTGTGTTGTAACCAGTAGTTTTGCTATGATTGGCTAAAGTGCAGTAGATTTCGATTATTCGAACCCATCGATTATTCGAAGTAAATTTTCAGTCCCCGGCAATTTGAATAATTGGGGTTGGACTGTATCTTCAAAAGTGATGGTTTTGAAAAAGTTTGCCAGAAGTGCATCAAAATTATGGATAATAAGTTTGCCTGCTCTTCATTTGAGGTTACATGTATTTTGGTTCATTGTCTTATAATTTTTGGAGCATCAAGAATCATTACGCAAAATATTTATTGATTCAAGTATACTGTACAACTTATGATAAATTACAGTCGAAATAATAACCTTTATACGCAATTTAAGTTATTTATTCATAAAATATAGAATAAACAGAAATAGATGCTGAGTCAATATCAACTTCCGGTAGGTTTCCATTTCAGGATATCCTTCAGGGTAATCCAATACGGAACAATCACAACTTTTCGGATTAATATAGTGTAATAGCGAGCTCGAAGAGCTGGCCCAAAGGGCCTGCTCGCAAAGGTAGCTTTACAGTAACGCGAGTACCTGCTAGATAGTTATGGATTTGCAAACTTTCATCCGAAGTACTGAATTGACACATCGCAACTTTTCGAATAACAAGATAACAATAAAAGCGGAGGTATTCTGATTGAAAACGGAAGCGTAGACTGGTGTCCTGCGTCTTCTGTGGGACCTATAATAGGACAGGGAACCAGAATAAACGGAAGCAGTGTCTAAAATACCGAATGACAGTTTTAAAAACGGAAAATGTAAAATAAAAATGAACAATTATATTTGATACTATTTCACGGTTAAAGTAAATCGAACTAGCTTTGAGGCTTTGCGTTTTTCATATCAATCATCTAGTGTTCCAGGTGAAAACTTAATCAGTGTATGAAATAAACAATGACACATTAAATATTGAAAACTGAACAATTTTTTTTTAACAGACTTCCTTGTTCATAGCCTTTGTCAAATTTCATATTACGAGAAGTCAAAGGTTCGCGGTCCCGCACTTTGACTTGCCCGGCTATAGACTATAAATTATGGCCATAATTATATGGCGACTGAATACTGAATTTAATATAGGAAGTGGCTAGCCGTACGGGCCCGTACGGCTAGCCAAAAGTTCTAGCCGTACGTGAGTCATGTATGACTAGCCAGGACACACTGTATTGTCTAGCCGTACGGCACTTTTCAAATTTATATAAAAGTCGAAATTATACATATATGTTTTTTCATGACTTTAAGCGAGGATTTTAACCATGAAATAGTAATTGTCTTCGTATATTTACTTTAAATAGAGATTAATCGCCTTGTTGGCTACAGTAAAAGAAGTACGAATATCGATCTTTATCATTTCAAGACACCGAGAAAAAATAGCGTTAGGTCGCAGTTAAATAACATCAATTGAAATAGTTTACAAAATTTTGATAATAATCCTTTTTTGTTTCATAAAGTTTAATTTTCGACACCTTTAAAATGGAAAAAAAAAATCAATGTTAGGCTCTGATATTTGCGTCAATTACCGACGGTATAGAAGTTTGTCCATCATTAAGGAAAGTTTGCATGTTCCGTGAAACGCATTATAAAATGTTATTGTCAGTCCCTGGGTAGGCTTTATTTAAGGCTTATTAAATTAATGGTTTGTGCTTTTATGTTCGATATTTATCTACTGTACTTGAAATTATACAATTATTTTTGCTTTTCACCGTTTTTTTTCAATGTTCTATGTATTTATTTATTTCACTCCGATCATTATTTATTCGATCCATGTGCTTAATTAACAAAAAAACATCTTTCAGTCAAATAAAACAACAAATCATTATCATGAGGCACAAAATAACATATGCATGGTCGACTTCTATATAATTTTGAAAAGTGCCGTACGGCTAGACATAGTCCAATAGATTAGACGTTACAGGCTTGTTATAGTTTTATGTTGGTCAAGCCTGACGTCTAATAGTTATTGATCAAAAACGCGTAGCATTTTGAAAAATTAAAAAAATGTCTGTTGACTTGCCTTTCAAGCTTTATTCAAAAGCTTATCTTCTGTTCTTTCAATTGCATGGTCTATCATTAACAAAAAGTTTCAAACAAAGTACTTATTAATTAAAAATAAAATATAAATATCAATCTATTTCGCTCATCGGCCATACTGGTTTAGTAAAGCGTTTTACAGATTAATTCCAATTTTTTGAACGGAAAAATATTTTCGAACACACTGACGGTGCATGGGCAATTATTTCGTTGAAAAAATATTCCGTTAGAAACTTCTGAGGTCATTTAAACGCTTGCATTTGAATTAGCCAATCAGATTTCGCGCACTGTATGGCGGCCATTTGTATATCTGCTGTACATTGAATTTAATTAAATGAGAGGATTTAATCATGACTTTTCGGGTGTGACAGTTCAATTATTTTGTTGAAAGGTATTTAATTTTTAGTTTTGTTCATAAATAGTTCAAAATTTATGTAAATACACGCTGTTTTAATTGTTAAAATGCATTAGATCTAAATCGATGTCTAATGTCAATTTTTTTGCTACACGATTTTGCAAAGATCTGTTAAGACCTAACGTAACATGGAAAATGAAAAATGTAAAATATCAGATTAATGAATGATAAATATGAAATAGGTTACGTATAGGTCTTATAATTAGGACTAGGCTAGACAATACAGCGAGTCCTGGCTAGTCGTACGTGACTCACGTACGGCTAGAACTTTTGGCTAGCCGTACGGCTAGCCACTTCCTTTAATATATATATTTGAAAGGAAATCAATCAATTTTAAAAAATTAATACGTGGAAATTAAAGGCCAGTACTAATGATAATTTTCGAGTGTTTAGAGTGAAAACGGAAGAAGTGCATGAAATACCGGATGACTCCTTTAAAACAGAAAAAAGTAACGATTTTTAAGCATACTTCTTATTATCCGAATATAGGCTACATCCGAAATATATATCATTCACGCTATCTATTAGCGATAAAATGAGAAGTTACAACGGAAAAAGCAAAGTGAATTTTAAAAATTGTGAGTAAAACAATACATATGGATAAATATTGTAAGTTGTCAATACCCAAACAAATGAATAACACAGATTTCTTCTTTGATGCCATTTTGGTTAAAAATACAAACAACTTGATTTAATTGCACACCGTTTTTTATTTCACGAAATGAGAATGTAAAATCCGGATAGAGTAGGGTGTCGAAATACACGATTAAATTAAATTTTACTAAATGTCTTAAATAAGTTTTATATACTTTTTTATTTTATAATTTGTTACATGTATGATGTGTATGAATGCTTCAACATGACAATGTACTGTCTGACTTTGTTCACTGATCCTATTGAACAACTGTATCTATAACCAGATACATGTAGGTAAAGGGACCTGAGACTCATTTGTTTTGGGATGCTTTTTCGTTAGTTTCCGTTAGTAATTACGATTTTCTAACTGATTTTGAATGATAAGAATGTTCTCGATACTAAATTTCATATCAACGTCCCGATGGCCTGGTGGTAAGTATATGGTAGCATAACAATAGCAAAGTTGCAAGTTCAAATCATCAACAAACTTTTTTTTCATATTTCTTTAATTATTTTTTTTAATTACATGCAGCATTAGTTGATGAATTATCCCTTTAAATTCGTGTGTCTTTTATTGAAAAAAAAAACAAACAAAACTTGATATATATACACTATATGTACATTGTACATGAATATGCAAATTTTCATAAATTCAATTTGAACAGTCTCGCAATGAGTGATTGGCATGCACAAAAACTTAGTAGCCAAGTTTCGCAAAATATAATATGAAAAGAAAATCATTAACATACAGTTATGCCATACTTTAAAATCCGTATAATTTACTTCGGATTCCGACAGTAACCGACAAAAGGTCATTGAATATTTTTTTAAAAAGTCTCAGGTCAATTGTTTGCTTGTTTGTTTGATTGGGTTTTACGTCACACCGACACAGTATATGTCATATGACGACGTTCCAGCTTTACTGGTGGAGAAAGACCTCAGGTGCCCTTCTACATATATTATTTCAGACACGAATGCGTACCTCAGTATAACTACCGACGTTCCGTAAGCTAGCTAGATAGTTTCCTCACATGAAAGAATCCAAAGTCCCTGTCGGGATTCGAGCCCAATTACAGCAGTGAGAGGCAAATGGTTTGAAGTTAACGACCTTAACCACTCGGCCAAGGACGCCCCGTCTCAGGTCAATATTGCCAAACAATAATACTCCATTGAAATATGTCCCTCATGCCTAAAAATAGCAATCAAAGTTTAATGGATGTAGATTTGACCCCTTTATAGTATACACCGTTCGAAAGTTAAATTGAATATGAACAATCATACAAACAGAAGTAAGTTATTTTTTTCCATAAACTAGGGGTCAAAAATTGGTATTATCCTGGTATACCGAATTTTTAAAACATACAAATTCCCAAAGCGTGTGAAGATTTCCAAGTTATGTTTAAATTGTCTAGCTATCTGTAAAAACTACGTTTAAATGCACATTAATTTTCATCTGCAAGAAGTGTAAAGTATGTATCAGTTTCCAAATTTTATACGTTTATTGAAATTTCCCAAATTAAAACCTATAAAAATGGTTGTTGAAAGCAGGGTCTTTCATATAGGACATAAGAAATAATAAAATAATGTTAATATGTAAGTTAGGAGTCACTCAAAATTTTCAGCAACATTTTCATTACATCGTTCCGAAAACAAAAAAGTTTAGGTGAAGAAAAGTTTTAACGGTTTTACCTTTGACTAGTAGTGCACTAAGTACTAGTCCACTTTGTGTAACCTTTAGTGTGAACTAAACTGTATTTGTCATCACCTAACTTGCATCAAATACATCCCGTCAACTTAATAAACCACATGGTGAAATATCGGTGCAGAATCCAAATATAAAAACAGTTTTGAAAGTTCAATTGTTTAATTATTTACTTAACTAAAGACTTATACTAAAGACTTATACGTATACATGTACTGTACATGTACTGTATATAAGTTTCCGACTATCTAGTTTTATTTTTCAAAATTTTTGTAGCAGGACAGCTAAAAACAATATGTTCGTGAGTATAAATATCTGGGACGCTGTACTTATTATGTCCAGAAGATGTTTTTATAAATTTCTTAATCATATTAAAATTAAACATCCAACCGATTATTTGAATCTTTATTTGAATGAAGCAAGGTTGTCCACTTTTTCACTACAAATAACGTCGGAAACTCATCGATAATATCATATTAAAAACAAACTTGTAATTATTTTTTGTGAATAACTTTCCACAATTAGCAAAGATCACTGCTTTACAAGGAGTCCATGAGCAAAGGTTCCCATTTCGGGAAAATAGTTCATTTCATATCAATTCTCGCTCATGTGACCATTCAAAATGGCCGAAGTAAACAACAGAAATAGAAATACCTACACAGCTATAACAATGATGGTCTTTTATATGTTTTTTCTTATATCTGTTGCACATGCAGTTGATAATCCCAACATAATATTTATTCTGACAGATGATCAAGATGTGACAATGGGAGGACAGGTGTGTATTCATGAGTTATTTTCATCGGAATTCCAACATGATCTTCATAGCCTAAATGGGTTGGTCTTTTCACCTGCTTTCCCGAACGTTGCATTACTGCTCATGTTAAGAATTCAAATAAAACAAAATTTAGGTTTTTAATCTGCAAACGAACGAAAGATAAAGGGTTTGATTATTTTTGTTGGACTAAGGGAAGTAACTAGGTCTGTTCAAATAGGTTAGTGTACACTGAATTATCCCCCTTAAACAACTTAACATCTTCACAGGTATATGCATCCCTTTATGTAAATAATTTGAATCTGAATATATTGATGAACTAAAAGGGAACATGTGAATGTCACTTTTACCCTATTTTTTTTAGATATTTTTTATCAGGAATAGATGCATGGCTCTTAGCAGGTAATGGGTTATATTTATAATCTAGAAACTCTTGACTCTACATGAATCATATATATATCTATATATATTGTTGATCAGTACTTCAGTAGTCAGTACCATTTGACTTCTTTGTGGACCGACAAGTCAATGTTTTATAGAAATAATTCTATATTATATTAAACTATATATCATTTCTATACATTCTTTCTTTAAGATCCCAATGGCAAAAACAAAGAAATTGGTTGGTGATCAAGGAATAATTTTTAATAACATGGTAAGTTAGCTTCGTATAGTCTCTCAGTCACAGTTTAACATTGATGGTACTCATTTTTTTTATAGATCATTACTGGACATTATATATTGCACATCAAATATGATTTAATAGGAGTAAAATTTACATAACTTTACAAGTTCAGGTCCTGTTTTTCAGCTCAGCTGTGCACTAATTTTGGCTTTTTTTAGTACCCTTAAGGGTCATAAAAAAGCCATGTATCCTTATCAGAGTGCTAAATAGAGTTAATGTACAAATCATAATGCATATATACTGTATAATTGAGCAGCGTTATGACAGAACCAACATAATGAGTCCGTGCAGTCTGATCAGGATCCATGCTGTTCGCTATCAGTTTCTCTACTTGTAATAGGGTTGGTAAGCGAACAGCATGGATCCTGATCAGACTGCGCGAATGAAGAATAGTATTGAATTTAAGTCAGGGTAAGTTCTTTGTACAAAACTGGCAGAGTAAGATTTAGAGTGATTTTGGCCGTATCTATATTAAATATTTGAAATAAAGTAGAAATATTTATATTACAGTTTACAACAAGTCCTCTATGTTGTCCAAGCAGATCAAGTATATTTACAGGACGGTATGTGCACAATCATAATGCATTGAACAACTCAATCAGTGGTAACTGTAGTAGTCCAGCCTGGCAAAAGACGCAGGAAACTAATGCATTCCCAACATATCTGAAGTCACATGGATATGAAACATTCTTTGCGGGAAAATATTTAAATCAGGTATTTCTATGTTTTAACATTTAAGCATTTATTTAACCGCCTCCATGGTCGAGGGGTTAGAGTCGATGACTTCTAATCCAGTTACCTCTCTGGTGTGGGTTCGATCCCCGTGAGATGCTTTGGTAGTTTAGCATGGAGGAAGGTAGTCTAGTAATGGTGTAACTCTCCAGGAACGATGGTTAAGAAACTACCCGCCTATATGACTGAAATACTGTTGGGAAAAGGCGTAAAAGAAACCAAAAAAACAAAAAGCATTTATTTTTGTCTCGGACATTTTACCAAAAGTTATTTATTGACTGACTGAACAGGAGCATTGTGTTTTTATTCTCCTATTTTTAATGATTATATAATAAATGGTTAATTAGATATATATAGTAAAATGTCTGCATACCAACACCCTTTGAGAGAAGATTTGTTCACAGTTGTAAGGAGGATATATCTGTATAGAAGGCCAACCTGCACAGGTTGCACTGTATTTCAGTCTGTACTATTTATAGGGTAACATGCATGAGACTCTTTAACCCTTAACCTGCTGAATTTCTAAAATGGGCCTTTCCAATTTCCATTTTGGAACAGTCCATTATCAATTTTAGGTATATCAAGGTGAGAATTTAATTTGGTCAGCCAGCAGTAGAGAGCCTGGACGTGCAGGCTGGCCTGGCTCTATACTGGTGGCAAAGTCAAATCATTTTCACCTTCAGCAGGATAAAGGTTAATGATATTGATATATTTGACCTTATTTTGACCCCTTTCCCTCATGAGCATATTGTGAAAAATGGCCGTTTTCACTGAAAAGCCTCCTGATACAAGTTCAAACTGCTATGAAACTATGAAAAATGCTTCAATACTAATCAAACTTGGCACAAATGTTGGCTGGACCATTGCCTTTGTAACGACATGCTCAGTCTTAAATTTCCTGTTACCATGGTAACGAAGGGACATCTCTAAATTGCCAAAAATCACTATTTTGCCTCGATTTTTTCCATCAAAATTTATTTCAAAGTGCTACAACTTCTCAAGGGATTGAGATAGAGTCAAAGGCTTTTCAGCGTTGGGTACACGTTACCTTATGATCGACCTGGGGTCATTTTTAGCCTCTCACAACTCCAAAATTTTATTGGTGATGAGGGGGACTCAGCCCCCCTTCAAACCCCTCAAACAGAAGGGGGCACATCCCCCTTCTGGCAACCCCCGATGTATCTTTTGATGGGGGGGGGCGGCGCCGAAAAAGTACTCACTTTTTTTAGCAACATTTGTCAAATAAAAACATGTGTTTGGGGCCCAAATAGGACATTTTTCACTATTTCAGGCCTAAAAAAAGGCCTGTTGAAAGTGCGTTGTTTCGCGTTTATATGAGGTAAAGGGTTAAGTGCCAATTTTATCAAATAAGTACATTTTGCTTAAAACACCTGATAAGACCTGCTTTGGATGTATACTATTTTCACAATCAGTAATTATTTAGACATTGACTGTAATGTTATTTCAGTATGGTAAAAAAGCAGCGGGTGGTGTGGAACATGTACCACCAGGCTGGGACAATTGGTATGGATTGGTATGTATTAATAAGTACTAGTAAAAGGTCACATATTTTGGGTAGTGGGGGCTTAATGATGAATGTGTCCATATTTCAACCAAGATACATTGGATAATGATTGGATCTTTTATTTGCCAGGTCTATATTTTCTCATATGACATGTGTACTGTTCCAAGGAAATGATTAGATAGTGATTGATATAAAGTTACTTTTTCCACAATTAAGCTTAGATTATTATCTTTAACTAAATTAAGATTACACATTAATGGAAAGTTAAGATCCAGTTTTATTAAAGGGAAAAAAATGAATGTTTAAAATATTTATATGTGAGATGTAGTCTCAGCTTTAGAAGGTATAACACCATATTAAGCTTCTGTAAACATGTAAGATGTAGTGTCAGCTTTAGAAGGTATAACACCATATTAAGCTTCTGTAATTCAGAAAAAAAAGAAAATAGAATGTGTGTGGTATAGTCTTTTCTAAGTAAAAAAGAAGTTATATATAGACAAAAAAGAACACCACTGACCTGGCTTTATACTTTGACATAAGTTTACTAGTATTTAAGTTGCATTTTAAGAGTTATTGAAAATAATGGTACTAATTTCTATATTTTCAGGTGGGAAATTCTGTATATTATAATTATTCATTGTCAGTAAATGGAAAACGAGAAAAACACGGTGACCAGTACCCACAGGACTATCTTACTTCTGTAATTGTAAGTGATGTCCGTCAGTGCATGTATGTTTATTTCAAATGAGTAAGAGTGCAGTCAGTTTAATTTTTCTCCATTTTATTTCATGTTCAACTTAAAAGCATGAGTGTTAGCCGTGTTTTGCGGGTTTTTTGGTGGAAGTTATTTGTGTAGTTGTCCAATGTAAGTGACAGCTTTAATGTTTCCATTTATTATATACGTAACTTAAAAGCTCTATGTTCTAGCTATCATGGGATTTTAGTTATTGTACAGGTAGATATCAGAGGGACATGGGATCATTTAAAATTAAACCTGGAGCTAAATCTAACCCTACAGACTATAAATGTTGGAATAAGTGTTTAACTTTTGGGGATAAAAAATTCATTATTTATTGTTTTCAATTAAAGCTTGTTTGGTAAATATAGATATTTACTTAATAATGTAAATTGATAAAATTCTTGCCTGTTTCAGCATAAAAGGGCTCGACAGTTTCTTGATGGAAGACATAAATGGTCAAATAGTCCATTCTTTATGATGTTATCAACCCCGGCTTGTCATAGCCCCTTTACTCCTGCTCCACAACATAACTCCAGCTTCAGTAACATGACAGCGCCAAGAAATGGCAGTTACAACGTTAAAGCAAAGGTAGATATTATTTTCTCATCCCACAAGTAATAAACATGATACTGAATATTATCGTTGCAGTTGTTTGTTTTAAACAGTCATCTTAGACAATATTTAACAAGAAGTCATCACACATGTAATAAATATTATATGGAATATTATTGTTGCTGTTATTATATTGTACACACTAAGAAGAAATAACAATTTTAATACTATGCTGAAAAGGCTGTGTTATGATTTAAAAGATGAAGTTTTGAATTTAGTTAGTCAAACATACACTGTAAAGGCAGTTTTACTTTACTGCCAAAGCAACTTTGGAACACATCAGGTGCCTCTCAGTGCATTATTTCTGGCAAAAGCAGGCATCAGAATGATGGCTTGCCAGCCAAATACCTTCCTGTAATGAAAGAAATCTGAGCTCTTAGAAGATTAATATGTTCATGTCTGTTTATTAAACATTGAATATAAATATACTATTAAATCCTTGATATATTCAGTATAATTATCTGATATTCTATGCATTGCCTTAGGAAAATAAAGATTTGCTGAAGATTTTACAACAGTAATCAAATATTTTGTTACTTTAACTAAAATGTATACTATGTACATGTAGATACTACATGAATTTATAATAATTTGATACTTATGATTTTCAGAATAAACACTGGCTGATAGAGCAAGCTATTGTACCGATGCCGGATGATTCAGTCAAGAATTCTGATGAAATTTTCAGAAACAGGTAAAATTATGTCACCAACCTGACCAATCAACCACCTTTAATATAAAAATTGGTGTTTACATGTAGGTCAAAGTTCAAGGCCATGAAGACTTTGATCACTTAACCCTTAAAGTGCTGGAACCGAAAGCATTCAGCCTTTGCCACCAGTATAGAACCAGGCCAGCCTGCACGTCAGTGCAACAGTCCACAAATGGAAAGGGGGAAAGTCCATTTAAAATATTCAGCATGTTCAGGGTTTAAACTTGTCCAACAAACATCTAGAGAAAACTTTGGCCTACAAGGACATGACCTCTATCATATAAATACTGTAAATTCATTAGTTAATGTTTTGTCTTATGTTTGCATGTGATATTGTATGAATTTTTGTATAGCAGGAAATAAAAAAGCAATAAAATATGATTAAACTAAACTAGATGACCTCTATTGATTAAGAGGTCAGAAGGTCAAGGGTCACTGTTGCCTTAACCACTGAAAGCTTGTCTGACCAATAACTAGGGAACACTTTAGCCTACAGTAATAAAATTTTATGTAGAGGCAAGTCATCACTAGTAGATGAACCCTAATGATTTTGAGGTCCGAGTTCAGAGTTCACTAGAGTCTTGACCAAAAAAGCCTGTCCGTCAAATTAGTATGGAATGCTTTGACTTACAGTCCTCTGATTCGTTGTTGAACTTTATTTTGACTAGTAGATGAGGCCTATTGGTTTTGAGGACTGAAGGTCAGGGTCACAGTGATGCATGAAATACTTGTCTGATCAAGAACATCAGTTTTCTCGATCATAGGTTGTGGAAACCATTAGTTATAATAGTAAATACTTTTTTATATAATTATATTCATTATAATGTATGATTCTATACTTTTTAAGGATATGTAATTATGCCGCAGTCATAGCTGATGAATGGACATTACTAGTGTATGTGTTTTTTTTCTTTTTCCCCAGATGGCGAACATTGCTGTCTGTAGATGACATGGTAGAAGATATATTAGATACACTTGATTCTAATGGGATTCTAGATAACACATATATATTCTTTTCATCTGACAATGGCTATCACTTAGGTACGTACTTGAATTTGAAATGTTCTTAAGTTATTAAACACATCCAAAGGGAAAAAAATGGAAGAATTTTCAAAGATATTAGGAATAAAGATGATTCTTCAGCAGTTGACATGAATAATTTATTTTACCATTGTCTCTTTAATGAAAACACTAGAGAAAAATACATATTTTACTTAGCGTAAAGCATAGATGTATTTGTGTTTTATTTTGTCAGAATAACTTAGTTGAGTCTTTGTTTTAGAATGGCTTGAGTTAAAAAATAGAACAAGGCTCTCAATGATACTGATACTTTTTTCTACAGTGAACTCGAGTATCAGTTTAGTTAACGGATATTCCGTTTTTCAAAGAAAAGTGACCCAATGGCATCCCTGCTTAAAATCAAACAATAGAATTTCATAAACATAAGATACCCATGAAAAATTTATTTTTCTGTACATACTGATGGATCCTTAGTAAGCTTTTGTAACGTTTTAATTCACCACCTTTAGTTTTTACATATTGTAATGCTTATTATGAGTATTATGAAGTTCTACCAATGTTGTAACATTTTGTCTGCAACATCATTTCACAATTATTTTGGCTAGATTTTTAAAATCAATTTCACATTTAAGAATTTATTCTTTCAAATTATTTTTCTCATTTTGAAAATTTTAATCTATTGTGAACAAATACATTTTACAAATTATTTTTATCATTATAATTGTATATGCATTGTATATGTTCAATAGGGCTGGGGCGAGTATCCGAGTACTCGGATAATCACGAATTAAAGTGAAAAATCGAGTTTGAATATTCGTAAGCCCACAGATCGTGGATCGCGATCTAATCTTTTTTATATACATTGACTGTTTCTCACACTTTTAAAATCGATAAAATACGATTTGAGTAAATATTATATGAAGTTTACCTAAATACAATTTACCGGTTAAAGACCATGTATATCATGATGCTGAGCTAGGAAGTAATTGGTTTCAAAAAACAAAACAAAAATACTCATCCAAAGAATAAAAGCATAAACCTAGTTTATATTTTATATGTTTAATGTTTAGTATTGTTTTTTTTTTAAATAAACATGTTTTTATAACTTATGTACATGTTTTTATGGGTGTCTTGATAACAAAAGATTTGTGGTTCGATTTGTGAATCGTAAGTGCTGAATCGTGGTTCGGATCGGATCGTCACTTATCCAACGATCCACACCCCTAATGTTCAAGTACATGTTCAAAGTCAATTTTTTAACTGTGCCTCTACTAACATTGAACTTTTTACTTACCACATCAGATTTTATTCTTGTTAACATGAAGTGTGTGTAATAAAGGAAATTTTGACTTGATTTGTTTATTTCAGGTCAGTTCGGTTTACCATATGATAAAAGACAACTGTATGATTTTGATATCCGTGTGCCGCTGATGGTTAGAGGGCCTGGGATAAAGAATGGAACATTTTCTGATGTAAGATTAAACTTTATTTCACTTTACTACAGAAGTGTGACTTAAATGGAAAGACAAGGTTAGAATAAAAACTTGATTTCAGAAAAAGAATAGTATAAATAATAAATCTGCAAATTTTCTGCCGCCAAATAATAATATTAAACGAATGATAACAAAATTTAAATCGCTAAATCACCGATTTCTACAAATCAGTAAGCGCGGCCATGTTTGTGTATTGGCCGTATAAAAACAGGTGCGCGTGATGTCATTTCCCCACACATCTTTAGATTTATGATAAATCTAGTTGAATCGTAGGGAAATATTAATATAATAAAGTATTGACCAGACAATTTAATTTTCACAGGAGGTGTAGAGGAGATTTTTTATGGTTCAAAATACGTAACAATATCCAAAAAATAAAAATAATAAAAAATAAAGAAACCAAAAAAAAAAATCAACGTCTACCGATCGCACCACTTCAGGCCAGTGATGCTCGTTACTCCAAACAATACTATGCCAGTCAGTTTTAAGTTTTTTTATACTCGGCGCCGGAATAACCATATGTCCGAGAATTCAGCATCTGTGCCGGTCCACTAAGGTAGTCGCATCGGGGACGTCTTTTTCAAGCTGAGTCTTCCTGATATTCCCATTCTTCGTTCGTTGGTGGTAGAGGAGTACGACAATACTGGCCAGGCATCATGTTCCATACTGACGATAACAAAAACGGCTCTCATTAGCGCCAACCCTCCAGAGTTAGTCACAACAGGTCAACCAATCAACCCTGGTACTTAAGATGACTTGACCTTGGCCTGCCGTGTGCCTTCTCCGCGACGTGCACGCCTCTGGAGGGATTTGGAGAAGACAATACTATGTTCATTAAAGTCTCATCTTAATGTAATTAAACAATATTTCAGAGATTCAATAAATACACATGTTATTATTTAACAAAGTTTCACAATCAAATAATGCAATTAAATAAACAAACGCTGCTTGCCAACGAATAATTGGCTGTTAATTATTGAACGGCGATAATTATCATTATTATAAAAATCCTACTAAAACGTGTTCTTATATATAATAGTACATGTAATTAATTTTTTGCAGTTTGATTCTGACTTTCAAATTAAAAGGTGTGAACATATGTTATAATTGACGTAGATATTTCAAAAATATAAGCAATTCTTTTGAAAAGTAAATTGTTAAAATATATCTGTCAACCTATGAAGTTGCGCATCGTAATCGTAGCCTAATATTAACTGCAGGCAAAACATTTTTATTGGCTGCTCAAAAATCTAATTTGCATAATTTATTCACACAATTGCTGGTTCTTACTACTTATGTCTAATACTGTGCATTGTCCACTTTAATTGTTCCTAATTTGCACCAAATGTTCCTGTCACACTGTGTACTGACGATTTTTATTGCTCCTTGTATGCCTCTGTGCCGACAGACCTTTTGATCATGCACAATGTTGCCCTGATTGGTTAATCACCCTTGTCAAATATTCTAATGACGAAATAGACATCTATTTTTTACGCTTCATCAGTGAACTGAATGACCTTAGGGGTAATTAAGTCAAATTATACTGTAAATTACAGCATGTCATAAAATAGCAACACATTTTTTTTCAGTTACCAATAATCATTTTAAATATTAAGTAGATGATTTTTTGTTTTATTGGATTAAATTTACGGTAGTAGAAATGCGTATCTGTGTGGGAAAGGAATTGGGTAAGTAGATAACGTGGAAAAAAGCTATAGAGAACTGGATAAACCTGAGAATACGCGTTTTTACAAGGGAAATGGCAACCTGTTGCTGTTGGTACCAGTTTTGACTGGGTACCTAAATAACCTAACGGACAGTTTTGTTTTCATACGATATTAGTCTGGCTGCTGATTTTCCTGCGCCATTCTCATTTTTAGCGTCAATGACTGAAAATCGCGTCCTCAGCAGATCTCTGCATTTAGTTGATATTTTACGCTGAAAAAAAGATACATGACCGGCGATGTACCCAATTCGAACAGCTTGTCTACAAAATAAAAGGATAAATCGTCAATTTGAAGAAGTTTCTCATAGTACCCAAATTAAATTGATGGTTTATCTTTGAAAATTAAGCAGTCATTGCTTTAATCATGTGGTGGGATCATCAGCAAGCTTGAAAATCGGACAAATGATAATTGATGTCGCGGCGTCTTCAATTAATTAATTAAAGCAATTCAGTTCTATATGATATTTTCATAAATAATATATAATGTACGCAATAAGGTTAATAAGTTCTTCATCAATATATATTTCAGTTGTACCAGCGTGTACACCTATACCGGAAGTGGGTGTAACACGTCACAATCTCGGTCTCGTCTGTCTCGCGAGAATGACAGAACGCCAAAATGGCGGCGCCGATGAACTTATTTTTCAAGTAAAAAATAGTGTCTTAAAACACGAATTTCTCACTTATAGGATTGATGTCAACAGTAAAACTGTCATGGTACCTCTTTTTAAATGATAAATATTTATATTAGACAGACATCAATCCATCCATTCCTATTCCTTTAATACTAAAATTGTTATGTTTTTATTAGGTACAGGTATTGCTCTAAGGTTATTATACAAGTATCTTGATCCACAGGAATGCTTAAGATGTATGATCCAATGATCATGTAAAACACAAAACAGCCACGCCAGTCTGAGATCATAGTAGTCTTATTATGACCATTTTGTTACATACACATGTACCAAAATGTTATTTCAACAATCTTTTCAAAATGTTTTGATATTAACATCATACAGAATTACACTTATTTGCAATAAAGATGTTCTTTCTTGTCTGGTCATATTTGTCAGTGACAACACAAGCTGTATATTTAGCAGAATATAAACCAATAAATAATAAAACAGTTTTGTACCAGTAAATAATACAGCAATATACCAGTAAATAATAAAGTTGTATACCAGTAAATGATAAAGTTGTATACCAGTAAATAATAAAGTTGTATACCAGTAGATAATAAAGTTGTATACCAGTAGATAATAAAGTTGTATACCAGTAAATAATAAAGTTGTATACCAGTAAATAATAAAGTTGTATACCAGTAAATGATAAAGTTGTATACCAGTAAATAATACAGTTGTATACAAGTAAATAGTAAAGTTGTATACAAGTAAATAGTAAAGTTGTATACAAGTAAATAATAACGTTGTATACAAGTGAATAGTAAAGTTGTATACCAGTAAATAATAAAGTTGTATACCAGTAGATAATAAAGTTGTATACAAGTAAATAATAAAGTTGTATACAAGTAAATAATAACGTTGTATACAAGTGAATAGTAAAGTTGTATACCAGTAAATAATAAAGTTGTATACCAGTAGATAATAAAGTTGTATACAAGTAAATAATAAAGTTGTATACAAGTAAATAATAAAGTTGTATACCAGTAAATAATAAAGTTGTATACCAGTAGATAATAAAGTTGTATACAAGTGAATAGTAAAGTTGTATACCAGTAAATAATAAAGTTGTAGACAAGTAAATAATAAAGTTATAGACAAGTAAATAATAAAGTTGTATACCAGTAAATAATAAAGTTATACACCAGGAAACTGGTAAATCAACTAGGCCTTGTTGATTTTGTGCCAATACTAAATACATGTATCTCGCCCAAAAATACATCTTAACAAAAAATTCTAAATTTTCCTTTGGCATCAGTGATTGAAAACAAATTGCTATAGACATATTCAGTCAAAAGTGATTTTGAAATCACGCATTGTACATAGTA
Source organism: Ruditapes philippinarum (assembly GCF_026571515.1). Classification (NCBI taxonomy): domain Eukaryota; kingdom Metazoa; phylum Mollusca; class Bivalvia; order Venerida; family Veneridae; genus Ruditapes; species Ruditapes philippinarum. The sequence continues at coordinate 72,307 of NW_026863120.1, read as the reverse complement.
AACACAATTAAAAGCTATTTTAGTTATAAATACACTGTGTTTTGTTATCTCTTTATTCTGTTTATACTGCAAGTAATAATGAATGTTGATTATTGCTTTTATTACACAGGAGGCTGTACTGAACATTGACCTAGCACCCACATTTCTAAGTCTTATGGGAGGGTTTATGCCAGGAGCTGATGGTGTTAGCTTTAAAGACATACTTCATCCACAAGACAATGGTACAAAACCTGTACGAGGAACATTCCTAGTGGAGCATACAGGAGAATATTCTGATACTATCAAAGGCTGTCCACAGTACACTGGGCAAAACATGAATGTAAGGTCATTTTAGAATGATAATTATATTTGTATGCTCTTTATTCATATTGTTTTTTCCCCTGTCAGCCTGTATGTTTGCAGACAGTTTTAAGTAGCAAATTTTTATTTTACAAGCTAGATCTTTGACATACTTAGTAACAACATACCTTTTGACAAAATTTTTTGTTTTTTAGCTCACCTGTCACAAAGTGACAGGGTGAGCTTTTGTGATCGCTTTTCGTCCGGCGTCCGTCCGTCGTCCGTCCGTAAACTTTTACTTTAAATGACATCTCCTCATAAACCACTAAGCCAATTTCATCCAAACTTCACAGGAATGTTCCATTGGTGGTCACCTTTAAAAATTGTTCAAAGAATTTAATTCCATGCAGAACTCTGGTTGCCATGGCAACCGAAAGAAAAAACTTTAAATATCTTCTTTAAAAAAACCATAAGAGCTAGAGCTTAGATATTTGGCATGAAACATCTTCTAGTGAGTGTTTACCAAGTTTGTTCAAATAAAAGCCCTGGGGTCAAAATTGGCCCCGCCCCGGGGGGGTCATTGATTTTCCCTATATGCATATAGTAAAAACTTAAAAAATCTTCTTTTAAAGAACCCAAAGAGCTAGAGCTAAGATATTTAGCATGAAACATGTTCTAATGGGTGTCTACCAAGTTTGTTCAAATAAAAGCCCTGGGGTCAAAATTGGCCCCGCCCCGGGGGTCATTGATTTTCCCTATATGCATATAGTAAAAACTTAAAAAATCTTCTTTTAAAGAACTCAAAGAGCTATGGCTAAGATATTGAGCATCAAACATGTTCTAATAGGTGTCTACCAAGTTTTTTCAAATAAAAGCCCTGGGGTCAAAATTGGCCCAGCCCCAGGGGTTCATTGATTTCCCTATATGCATATAGTAAAAAACTTAAAAATCTTCTTTTAAAGAACCAAAAGAGTTAGAGCTAAGATATTTAGCATGAAACATGTTCTAATAAGTGTCTACCAAGTTTGTTTAAATAAAAGCCTGGGGTCAAAATTGGCCCGCCCCGAGGGGTCATTGATTTTCCCTATATGCATATAGTAAAAACTTAAAAAATCTTCTTTTAAAGAACTCAAAGAGCTATGGCTAAGATATTGAGCATCAAACATGTTCTAATAGGTGTCTACCAAGTTTTTTCAAATAAAAGCCCTGGGGTCAAAATTGGCCCCGCCCCAGGGGTCATTGATTTTCCCTATATGCATATAGTAAAAACTTAAAAAATCTTCTTTTAAAGAACCAAAAGAGTTAGAGCTAAGATATTTAGCATGAAACATGTTCTAATAAGTGTCTACAAAGTTTGTTCAAATAAAAGCCCTGGGGTCAAAATTGGCCCCGCCCCGAGGGGTCATTGATTTTCCCTATATGCATATAGCAAAAACTTAAAAAATCTTCTTTTAAAGAACTCAAAGAGCTATGGCTAAGATATTGAGCATCAAACATGTTCTAATAGGTGTCTACCAAGTTTTTTCAAATAAAAGCCCTGGGGTCAAAATTGGCCCCGCCCTAGGGGTCATTGATTTTCCCTATATGCATATAGTAAAAACTTAAAAAATCTTCTTTTAAAGAACCAAAAGAGTTAGAGCTAAGATATTTAGCATGAAACATGTTCTAATAAGTGTCTACAAAGTTTGTTCAAATAAAAGACCTGGGGTCAAAATTGGCCCCGCCCCGGGTGTCATTGATTTTCTTTATATGTGTATAGCAAAAACTTAAAATCTTCTTTGAAAAAACCCAAATAGCTAGAGTTTAGATATTAAGCATGAAACATCTTCTAGTAAGTGTCTACAAAGTTTGTTCAAATAAAAGCCCTGGGGTCAAAACTGGTCGGCCTCAGGGGTGTCATTGTTTTTAACTATATGTGTTTAGTAAAAACTTTAAAAAAAATCTTCTTTTAAAAAGCCCAATGAGCTAGAGCTTAGATGTTTAGCATGAAACATCTTCTTATGGGTGTCTACCAAGTTTGTGCAAATAAAAGCCCTTAGGTTAAATTGGCCCTGCAACGTTGGGGTGGGGGGGGGGTGTTGGTTGGGGGGGCCTATATACAGGTGAGCGACCTCAGGGCCATCATGGCCCTCTTGTTTATGTATGAAATATGTTTTTACCATAAATGGCCTGTGACTCCGACAGTGTGATGGATTACTTGAAAATGCGGTCAGCGACTTCTAATTTCAGCTTTTTTTTTGTTAAAACATAGCAAAAATGAATTATGTACTAAAATACTATATAATTTATTTACAGAATTGCGATCAGCATTGTGTTTGTGAGGACTCTATGAATAATACATTTGCCTGTATAGTACAAATAAGTCAAACAAGGAACATGAAATATTGTGAATTTATTGATTCACAGGTGAGTGACTTGTGGTCTTCTTATTTTTAAGTATTTTCGAATGTTTGTTTGTTTCTACTTAAAGCTCTTTGAGTATAACTCTATTTATAACTTATCAGACTCTATTTTTAATGTGTTGTAACATATTGAATTGCATTTTGAACATGTTGGACTCTTTATGTATGTTGGATTTTACAGTGTGCATTACATATATGTTACACATTTTGGAAGGATTTTTAGTACGTGTTAACACTATTTATAGTGTGTTGTAACATATTGGATTACATTTTGAACGTAATGGACTCTTTTTGTAGTTTGTTGGTGTTAGATATTGTTTATATTGTGTTATTGCATATTTGACAATATTTATAACATGTTGGACACTATTATTGAATATATTTTCTACACTTTGGACTTCATTTACAGTATATTGGATGTAAACATATATTATCAGTTACAAAGATTTTTAACAGGTTATATGGCCTCATATAAGCAGTTGTATAGGCAGTTCAGATTATATTACAAACCACTGTTTATAAACAGTCATATAACCTTTCCGAAATATTTATAATGAATTTATAATTCAGCAAGCATCTTTTTTTTAAAGAGAAAATGTGCGTTTTCTTCATAGGTGTATATTAATCTTTATAATACTGAACATTTGTAACATCACTTTTCATTGGATAATCGTGATGTTTATATTGTTTGATATATATACGCAGCTGCTGTCAATTTTGAAAGAAATCTCACTTTTTTTCTCAAAAAAAAAGGAAGTTTGCCGTATTATAAATTTGTGGTAGATATTCCTGACAGGTTAAATTGTTGTATATTTACGGTTGTTTGCAATATAACCCTTGCATAGCGACTCGGCTTATATTTCCAAACAGGCCTTTATATAGGGCTATATAACTTGTCAAAAAACTTTATAACTAATAATAAAAACATCATGATTATCCAATGAAAAGCATCATTACAGACATGCAGTATTATAAAAGCATTTACTACTAAGATGTAACGATATTATTTGTATTTCAGAATTCTGTTGAGATTTACGATTTAAAAGCTGATCCAGCAGAATTAACTAATTTATACCAAACAACAGATCCAAAGACTATAGCATTGTTTGAGAAACAGTTACAGTTCCTATCTACATGTGAAGGAGACAGATGTCATAGTGTTCCAACCTAGCTATAAATTCTGTGTGCAATTAGAAACCTTTTATACTTATTTGTTATCATTCCATTAGTGTCAAACATTTTTTGGAGTGGTCATGTTTCAATATTGAATCAAATATCAAATATTTAATCAAAGTTTCGAGGGTCAAAACTTTTCAGTTGGTATATACTGCATAATACATACATGTTAAGTCTTTTTTCATTTGCTGTACTCATTTGTTAATGTTAGTTAATTTTAGATATGAAAAATTGCTAGGATCCAAAGGGTTGAAATTTGACATATACAATTTGTTTATAATTATATGTGTATAGGTTATTTTACATGATGAGATAATACTTGTATGTGTTTTAATAAGCACATTTTAGCATATACATTATTTTGTTTATTTTAACCTATGTGTCAAGATAAATATGTTTTACTTTTCTGTCAGAAACAGGTAAGAAAAATGGAATATTTCTTCAACTCTTAACCTGCTAAATTATCCCTGCTTTGCATTGAGAGCAGTTCATTTAAAGTTTAAGAGATTATATCAAAGTACGAAGATTTAGTTACCAGTGGTATAAAGCCTGGTCAGACTACATGGATGTACTGCCTGGTCTGGCTCTTTTCTAGTGGAAACGCTGATCACTTTGAGTTCCTGCAAGTTAAGGGTCATAAAAGTGTCTAAAAATGTACAGCATTCTGTTCTGAAAAATAATTTAAATGTTAATAGCTTTTATACAGCAATACTCAGTTAAGTGGTGAATAGTTTTTACTATTTTAAAACATAGTAGTGAATAGTTATACTTTTATAAGCCAATTTATGTATTTTAGTTGTTAAATAGTTGGACATACATAAGATGTGTTTGATTAATTACTGTTTTAGTTTTTATTCATTATGGAATGTTTGATCTTACGTTCTATACATGTTTACATCGTGCAGAATGTTTAGCTTTCTTCTTCTTTAAAGATATTATATGAGGTTCATTTGTGCTCACATTTTCAATTTAAAAATTAAAAACTATATGTGAACGAACAATTTAGTCAGAAGTTAATACTTAAAGGCACATTATGCCTCAGAAACTAGTAAGTTTTTTAGCTCACCTGTCACAAAGTGACAGGATGAGCTTTTGTGATCGCTTTTCGTCCGGCGTCCGTCCGTCGTCCGTCCGTCGTCCGTAAACTTTTGCTTTAAATGACATCTCCTCATAAACCACTGAGCCAATTTCATCCAAACTTCACAGGAATGTTCCTTTGGTGGTCACCTTTAAAAATTGTTCAAAGAATTTAATTCCATGCAGAACTCTGGTTGCCATGGCAACCGAAAGAAAAATCTTAAAATATCTTCTTTTAAACAACCCTAAGAGCTAGAGCTTAGATATTTGGCATGAAACATCTTCTAGTGAGTGTCTACCAAGTTTGTTCAAATAAAAGCCTTGGGGTCAAAATTGGCCCCGCCCCAGGGGGTCATTGATTTTCCCTATATGCATATAGTAAAAACTTAAAAAATCTTCTTTTAAAGAACCCAAAGAGCTAGAGCTAAGATATTTGGCATGAAACATCTTCTAGTGAGTGTCTACCAAGTTTGTTCAAATAAAAGCCCTGGGGTCAAAATTGGCCCTGCCCCGGGGGGTCATTGATTTTCCCTATATGCATAAAGTAAAAACTTAAAAAATCTTCTTTTAAAGAACCGTAAGAGCTAGAGCTTAGATATTTGGCATGAAACATCTTCTAGTGAATGTCTTCCAAGTTTGTTCAAATAAATCCCTGGGGTCAAAATTGGCCCCGCCCCCGGGGGTCATTGATTTTCCCTATATGCATATAGTAAAAACTTAAAAAATCTTCTTTTAAAGAACTCAAAGAGCTAGAGCTAAGATATTTAGCATGAAACATGTTCTAATGGGTGTCTACCAAGTATGGTCAAATAAAAGCCCTGGGGTCAAAACTGGCCCCGTCCGGGGGGGGGGGGGGTCATTGATTTTCCTTATATGTGTATAGCAAAGACTTAAAAATCGTCTTTGAAAAAACTCAAATAGCTAGAGTTTAGATATTAAGCATGAAACATCTTCTAATGAGTGTCTACAAAGTTTGTTCAAATAAAAGCCCGGGGGTCAAAACTGGCCCTGCCCCAGGGGTGTCATTGTTTTTAACTATATGTGTATAGTAAAAACTTAAAAAATCTTCTTTTAAAAAACCCAATGAGCTAGAACTTAGATGTTTAGCATGAAACATCTTCTTATGGGTGTCTACCAAGTCTGTTCAAATAAACAAATAAAAGCCCTTGGGTAAAAAATTGGCCCGGGGGGGGGGGGGGGGGCTATATACAGGTGAGCGACCTCAGGGCCATCATGGCCCTTCTTGTTTCTTTTTTTATAAAAGTTAACACATTAGTTATGTCACATTTAAATGATTTTAGAGGATGTTAGAATGCTTATCCGGGGAGAAAATATATAAAATTTTGAATGTGAAAATATTTGTCATAAAAGTAGCAATACATAAACAAAGTAGTATTTTGACTTTAATACAGAATACTTAATTACTACATCTGTACTAATTGCCAAAAGCAACAGAAGCAAAAGAAGGTTCAGATAATTGGCCAATATCTAATTTTTTGGAAAACATAACAGGACACCTAAAGTAAAAGGGTTTTAAGAAATTAAAAGTAAAGCATTGCTTAGGCATGATGGTCCTTTAAGATCTGCTTACCTTGAGATATGTGTTCCATATAACAAAACAAAACAATATTGAAAATCAAATAGACATGTAATAGTCACTCCATATGCAATTCTTAGAAGTTACACTTCCTATGTCTATAGTTGTAACAAAAATCATGAGTTTCATGATACAAACAAAACTTAAAGAGACAGTAAAAGAAGGGAATGTGAAACTTGTTGCTTTTTTAGTGAAAATGAAATTGTTATAAGAATCACACTAATATTATTGTGGTTTTTATATGAATTTCAAAATGACCCTAGTACATGTATATTGCTTTATTTAATTTTTTTATCACCTATACTGTGTGATAAGATATAATCAATACATCATCATGTATATATCACACCACTTTATGTTAATTTTAATTGATAATTAACCAAAGATAATTGGTGATGAAAAGACATCAGAAATATTTCCCAATTTTCAACATTTAGCACTTTTATCCTATAGTTCTTTCTTTATTCTTTTTAATATAAAGATGTGAGAACATTCCAGGGAAGATGTTGTCAGATATTTGTTATCAATATTTATGTTATTTAAATGTTTTATTCATTATTCACTGGTACAATCAGTATCATTTTATTTTTGTTCATTTTACTAGTATTTTAATTTGTATGCAGTTTTCTTTTTAAATTTCTGGTTAAGATATAATCTTTATAAAATACTTCATATTTGTATTTTTTTTAAATATGTTTTAAGTATCGGCTGAGAATTTGAAACTTCGCAATTATACATAGTTTTTAGCTCACCTGTCACAAAGTGACAGGGTGAGCTTTTGTGATCGCTTTTCGTCCGGCGTCCGTCCGTCCGTCCGTCCGTCGTCCGTCCGTCGTCCGTCCGTAAACTTTTGCTTTAAATGACATCTCCTCATAAACCACTGAGCCAATTTCATCCAAACTTCACAGGAATGTTCCTTTGGTGGTCACCTTTAAAAATTGTTCAAAGAATTTAATTCCATGCAGAACTCTGGTTGCCATGGCAACCGAAAGAAAAATCTTTAAATATCTTCTTTTAAACAACCCTAAGAGCTAGAGCTTAGATATTTGGCATGAAACATCTTCTAATGAGTGTCTACCAAGTTTGTTCAAATAAAAGCCCTGGGGTCAAAATTGGCCCCGCCCCCGGGGGGTCATTGATTTTCCCTATATGCATATAGTAAAAACTTAAAAGATCTTCTTTTAAAGAACTGTAAGAGCTAGAGCTAAGATTTTTGGCATGGAACATCTTCTAGTGAGTGTCTACCAAGTTTGTTCAAATAAAAGCCCTGGGGTCAAAATTGGCCCCGCCCCGGGGGGTCATTGATTTTCCCTATATGCATATAGTAAACACTTAAAAAATCTTCCTTTAAAGAACTGTAAGAGCTAGAGCTTAGATATTTGGCATGAAACATCTTCTAGTGAATGTCTACCAAGTTTGTTCAAATAAAAGCCCTGGGGTCAAAATTGGCCCCGCCCCAGGGGGTCATTGATTTTCCCTATATGCATAAAGTAAAAAACTTAAAAAATCTTTCTTTTAAAGAACCCAAAGAGCTAGAGCTTAGATATTTGGCATGAAACATCTTCTAGTGAATGTCTACCAAGTTTGTTCAAATAAAAGCCCTGGGGTCAAAATTGGCCCCGCCCTGGGGGGTAATTGATTTTCCCTATATGCATATAGTTTAAACTTAAAAAATCTTCTTTTAAAGAACCGTAAGAGCTAGAGCTTAGATATTTGCATAAAACATCTTCTAGTAAATGTCTACCAAGTTTGTTCAAATAAAAGCCCTGGGGTCAAAATTGGCCCCGCCCCAGGGGGTCATTGATTTTCCCTATATGCATATAGTAAAAAAACTTAAAAAATCTTCTTTTAAAGAACTGTAAGAGCTAAAGCTTATATATTTGGCATGAAACATCTTCTAGTGAATGTCTACCAAGTTTGTTCAAATAAAACCCCTGGGGTCCAAATTGGCCCCTCCCCAGGGGTCATTGATTTTCCTTATATGGATATAGTAAAAAACTTATAAAATCTTCTTTTAAAGAACCCAAAGAGCTAGAGCTAAGATATTTAGCATGAGACATGTTCTAATGGGTGTCTACCAAGTATGTTCAAATAAAAGCCCTGGGGTCAAAACTGGCCCCGCCCCGGGGGTCATTGATTTTCCTTATATACATAGCAAAAACTTAAAAATCTTCTTTGAAAAAACCCAAATAACTAGAGTTTAGATATTAAGCATGCAACATCTTTAAGTAAATATCTACAAAGTTTGTTCAAATAAAAGCCCAGGGGTCAAAACTGGCCCTGCCCGAGGGGTGTCATTGTTTTTTTACTCTATGTGTATAGTAAAAACTTAAAAAATCTTCTTTTAAAAAACCCAATGAGCTAGAACTTAGATGTTTTGCATGAAACATCTTCTTATTGGGTGTCTACCAAGTTCTGTTCAAATAAACAAATAAAAGCCCTTGGGTAAAAATTGGGCCGGGGGGGGGGGGCTATATACAGGTGAGCGACCTCAGGGCCATCATGGCCCTCTTGTTTGTATAAATCATAAAATAATTTCTATGATTTTTATAAATCATAAATATTTTCTATGATTTTTTTATAACTTAAATGTGTATCTTCATGACTCAGGTTAACAGTGCAGGCATTGTGGAACTTGGAACAATAGAGAATACATCACTAGAACAATATGACAAGATCATGAATACAAATGTCAGGTGATGATTGGTGATTTCAACTTAATTTGAGCCGCGCCATGACAAAACCAACATAATGTGTTTGCAACCAGCATGGATCCAGACCAGCCTGTGCATCCATGCAGTCTGATCAGGATCCATACTGTTCGCTATCAGTTTCTCTACTTGTTTTAGGGTCTGTAAGCAAACAGCATGGATCCTGATCAGACTGTGCGGATATGAGGCTGGTCTGGATCCATGCTGGTCACAAAAGCAATACATGGTTTTTGTCATGGCGCTGCTCATTTAACATTATATCAGAGAATTTGAGTTTCACTCCTACCCATAGTTTAACAATATATAACCATTGTTCACTTAACCTTTTTGGCTATTACAATGGGAACAGTAAGAAGATAAGGGTTTTCATAATAACAAAATGTTTATACATGTCTGATATAAATATATACATGTAAATTAAGAAACTGTTTCTTGCTTGTAATTTATTAGTCCCCTACCGGTTTAACCGAAGTCCCCTACTGGTTTAACCGGAGGGGACTTAAAGTTAACCCTCCGTCCGTCTGTCTGTCTGTCAGTCCATCAGTCAGTCCGTCCACAAAACTGGATCCCGGGATAACGCAAAAAGTACTGAAAATATTTTTATGAAACTTGATATATGGATAGATGGCAGTATGGAGATTATGCACGTCTTTTTTTTCTTCCTATGTTGAAAATTCTGGTTGCTATGGCAACAAATAGTCTGAAAATATGGCAGATTTTAACACATAAACTGGATCCAGTGATAACTCAAAAAGTATTGAAAATATTTTTATGAAACTTGAAATATGGGTAGATGGCAGTCTGGAGATTATGCACATCTTTTTCTTTTCTTCCTATGTTGAAAATTCTGGTTGCTATGGCAACAAAAAGCCTGAATTTCAAAAAATTTCAGCTTTTTCACTATCAGTTCTTTATTTCTTAAGGTGTTTACTTCAAACTTTAAATATAAGTTTCTAGTCATCAACCACATCATATGTGACAAGGTTTACAACTCTAGCACAAAAATTATCAGTATTACCTCCCTTACACTTAGAATTTTGATGGAAAAAAAATGTTGTCTTTTTAGCTCACCTGTCACAAAGTGACAGGGTGAGCTTTTGTGATCGCTTTTCGTCCGGCGTCCGTCCATCCGTCGTCTGTCCGTCCGTAAACTTTTGCTTTAAATGACATCTCCTCATAAACCACTGAGCCAATTTCATCCAAACTTCACAGGAATGTTCCTTTGGTGGTCACCTTTAAAAATTGTTCAAAGAATTTAATTCCATGCAGAACTCTGGTTGCCATGGCAACCGAAAGAAAAATCTTTAAATATCTTCTTTTAAACAACCCTAAGAGCTAGAGCTTAGATATTTGGCATGAAACATCTTCTAGTGAGTGTCTACCAAGTTTGTTCAAATAAAAGCCCTGGGGTCAAAATTGGCCCCGCCCCAGGGGGTCATTGATTTTCCCCATATGCATATAGTAAAAACTTAAAAAATCTTCATTTAAAGAACCCAAAGAGCTAGAGCTAAGATATTTGGCATGAAACATCTTCTAGTCAGTGTCTACCAAGTTTGTTCAAATAAAAGCCCTAGGGTCAAAATTGGCCCCGCCCCGGGGTGTCATTGATTTTCCCTATATGCATATAGTAAAACCTTAAAAAATCTTCTTTTAAAGACAGTAAGAGCTAGAGCTAAGATATTAAGCATGAAACATCTTCTAGTGAATGTCTACCAAGTTTGTTCAAATAAAAGCCCTGGGGTCAAAATTGGCCCCGCCCCAGGTGGTCATTGATTTTCCCTATATGCATATAGTAAAAACTTAAAAAATCTTCTTTTAAAGAACCCAAAGAGCTAGAGCTAAGATATTAAGCATGAAACATCTTCTAGTGAGTGTTTACCAAGTTTGTTCAAATTAAAGCTCTGTGGTCAAAATTGGCCCCACCCTGGGGGTGTCATTGATTTTCCCTATATGCATATAGTAAAAACTTAAAAAATCTTCTTTTAAAGAACCATAAGAGCTAGAGCTTAGATATTTGGCATGAAACATCTTCTAGTGAATGCCTACCAAGTTTATTCAAATAAAAGCCCTGGGGTCAAAATTGACCCGGCCCCAGGGGGTCATAGATTTTCCCTATATGCATATTGTAAAAACTTAAAAAATCTTCTTTTAAAGAACCCAAAGAGCTAGAGCTAAGATATTTAGCATGAAACATCTTCTAATGAGTGTTTAGCAAGTTTGTTCAAATAAAAGCCCTGGGGTCAAAATTGGCCCCGCCCCGGGGGGGGGGGGGGGGGGGGTCATTGATTTTCCCTATATGCATATTGTAAAAAACTTAAAAAATCTCCTTTTAAAGAACACAAAGAGCTAGAGCTAAGATATTTGGCATGAAACATCTTCTAGTGAGTGTCTACCAAGTTTGTTCAAATAAAAGCCCTGGGGTCAAAATTGGCCCCGCCCCGGGGGTGTCATTGATTTCCCCTTTATGCATATAGTAAAAACTTAAAAAATCTTCTTTTAAAGAACCGTAAGAGCTACAGCTTAGATATTAAGCATGAAACATCTTCTAGTGAATGTCTACCAAGTTTGTTCAAATAAAAGCCCTAGGGTCAAAATTGGCCCGGCCCCAGGGGGTCATTGATTTCCCCTGTATGCATATAGTAAAAACTCAAAAAATCTTCTTTTAAAGAACCCAAAGAGCTAGAGCTAAGATATTTGGCATGAAACATCTTCTAGTGAGTGTCTACCAAGTTTGTTCAAAATAAAAGCCCTGGGGTCAAAATTGGCCCCGCCCCGGGGGGGGGGGTCATTGATTTTCCCTATATGCATATAGTAAAAACTTTAAAAAAATCTTCTTTTAAAGAACTGTAAAAGCTAGAGCTTAGATATTTGGCATGAAACATCTTCTAGTGAATGTCTACCAAGTTTGTTCAAATAAAAGCCCTGGGGTCAAAATTGGCCCCGCCCCAGGGTGTCATTGATTTTCCCTATATGCATATAGTAAAAACTTAAAAAAATCTTCTTTTAAAGAACCCAAAGAGTAAGAGCTAAGATATTTAGCATGAAACATGTTCTAATGAGTTTCTACCAAGTTTGTTTAAATAAAAGCCCTGAGGTCAAAATTGGCCCTGCCCCAGGGGGTCATAGATTTTCCCTATATGCATAATAGTAAAAACTTAAAAAATCTTCTTTTAAAGAACCCAAAGAGCTAGAGCTAAGATATTTGACATGAAATATCTTCTAGTGAGTGTCTACCAAGTTTGTTCAACTAAAAGCCCTGGGGTCAAAATTGGCCCCGCCCCGGGGGGTCATCGATTTTCCCTATATGCATATAGTAAAAACTTAAAAAATCTTCTTTTAAAGAACCGTAAGAGCTAGAGCTTAGATATTTGACATGAAACATCCTCTTATGAATGTCTACCAAGTTTGTACAAATAAAAGCCCTTGGGTCAAAATTGGCCCTGTCCCAGGGGGTCATAGATTTTCCCTATATGCATATAGTAAAAACTTAAAAAATCTTCTTTTAAAGAACCCAAAGAGCTAGAGCTAAGATATTTAGCATGAAACATCTTCTTATGAGTGTCTACCAAGTTTGTTTAAATGAAAGCCCTGGGGTCAAAATTGGCCCCGCCCCAGGGGGTCATTGATTTTCCCTATATGCATATAGTAAAAACTTAAAAAATCTTCTTTTAAAGAACTCAAAGAGCTAGAGCTAAGATATTTAATTTAGCATGAAACATGTTCTAATGGGTGTCTACCAAGAATGTTCAAATAAAAGCCCTGGGGTCAAAACTGGCCCGCCCCGGGGGTCATTGATTTTCCTTTTATGTGTATGGCAAAAACTTAAAAATCTTCTTTGAAAAAACCCAAATAGCTTGAGTTTAGATATTATACATGAAATATTTTTAAGTAAATATCTACAAAGTTTGTTCAAATAAAAGCCCAGGGATCAAAACTGGCCCTGCCCCAGGGGTGTCATTGTTTTTAACTATATGTGTATAGTAAAAACTTAAAAAATCTTCTTTTAAAAAACTCAATGAGCTAGAACTTAGATGTTTAGCATGAAACATCTTCTTATGGGTGTCTACCAAGTCTGTTCAAATAAAAGCCCTTGGGTAAAAATTGGCCCGGGGGGGGGGGGCTATATACAGGTGAGCGACCTCAGGGCCATCATGGCCCTCTTGTTAATTTTCTGTTTTAAGTGTGAATTAAATAAAATTGTTTTATGTATGTCCTTGTACCTTTGGGTGGGGTTTAAGGTATTTTAATAAGAGTTCAACTCCACTGTAGATAGTACCCACTTGACTTTGATGAGGTTGTACAATATACTGACTCATAATGGTATGTGTATTTTAAATGGGCTTTTTCCTGGGGTCAATGGGGTTTAAGGTCATTTTGATCAAGGTCAAGGTCACTGAAGCTAAAAATTATTGTTTTTGTCATTGTGTTATGTTCTCAGATGAAAATGCTCAACTGTTGAACTAGGTAAAAGATGAAATTGGCCGTCATGTGATTACAGAAACTTTCATAAATTTAAAAATAAAACATGAGCAAAGCACATATACCTGTAGATGGGTAATGGTGTGTTCTTTCTGTAAAAAATAACAAATTTATGCCCTCGACAAGAGGACAAAATTTGTCCTGTCTCTGACGTAATTTAGTAATTTGTAGAAATTCTCAGATGTGTGATATAGGGATATTATGCCATGTTTGTTTTATATATTATACATATTATTAGTTTTAAATTGTTTCATTGCCATTGATTAAGACACTGAAAATAATAAATCATGCAAAATTTGCATTGTGCATGTTTATATCTTTATTTTATACATGTTTGCCAGCAATTGATTTGTTTAATTGTGTAATCAAATGGTGCTATTGACCCTGGCAAAGTTGTGAAAGTTAGAGGTATTTAATTATTGTGCTACATTTCCATTACCTTTACAAGGAAAGGTCTTTGTTTTAATATAATGTTTGTTTGCTTAACAAAAAAAAATATTCCTGTTATCAAACAGGTGAAGAGAATCTCTCGTACATAACATGAGTGTAATCCCAATTTAATACATGTATAGCATTGCTTGAAATAATTTTCATCACTTAAAGCGATTCAGCATCGTCAGCCATTTTTGTTTTTACTAAGTAGGTCCAAAGTGAAAGTAGGCCAGAATTCATATGACAACACAGCTCACAATGCTAAATGATGAACACTTTGCAATAACACTTCCAGGTCTATGTTTTAAGGACTATTATAATAAAAGACGGAAATGATAACACTAAGCATATTTACCTTGAATGTGCGAAATTTCTGAAGACAAAGTAAAATATGTTGCAAAGTTTTATGAACATGAATGGCAAAATCCAGTTTAAAGTCTGTTTTAGTGCAAGATTTGATGTATGGATTCACCCAAAAGTCCAAGGTGAGGTCAAGACTATAGGCGAGATGTAGCAAAAGCTCAATTCTCTGCTCCACTAAATAAACTTGAACCAAGGCTGACTGGTGCACAGGTGCATTATCATGGAGTAATTTGATCCTGCTCACCTTCGACATTGGGTTCTTTGTAATGTATTGATTAACTACAACAGTGGGACACTACCTCTCTCAGGCACTGCGACACGGTCCACTATTCCATCACTGTCGAAAATAGAGTGTACACAACTGTTTTAACGCTCCTGCTACGTCGAGCAACAACTGGGCGATCGCTGTTTTCACCTTCACCACCATTTGTTGCTGAGATTATCGTCGAGCTCAAAGAAAAAACAAGCCAGTTTCGTTCCGTGTTTCATTCCCAGGTGTCTAGGTTTCGATCTTTGAACCTTGTCAATAGGCCGAGGCTTTTTCAACCCGCATCCTTTTCTGGTCAGAAGTTAGCAAATGCAGGATCCAATGGGCGCACACTTTTCATAACTTTTCTTTCAAGATGCAAAACACGTATGATACATTAAAGCCCGATTTGCCACTTATCTCCTCAACTTTATATCTTGCATCCTCATCGACATGGCTTTGACAGTGCTGATGTCTTTTTCAGAGGTAGCGTAAACTAACCACCCAGGGCGGGGATCATCCTTAACATTAGTACTACCTTCCTTAAACATTGACACCCACCTGACAATGGAAGGCCATTTTCTCCATAAACTAAATCTAGACCAGCTTTTATTTCTGACGCGCATTTACCCAATAACCAAGGAATTTTGCAATCAGCTCTTTCCTCCTCTCTCAAATCAAAATGCAACCCAGCCATGTTTAAAATCACATGTATTTAAATAACCTCCTAAACTTTTGTTGAACGTGCAAACCATGCGAAAATACACTGTTGGTTAGAATTCAATATTAAACATTTACTTGTCACATGCTAATCATGTTGAAATTGAGTTGTGGCCACTAATTAAAATATATATGCATGTGTCAATTGACAATATACACAACGCATTTCAAATATTCCTGCAAACTATGATAAGAATGGAACACAAAGTGTACTCCTCCTTACTTGAAATTCTACTCCTTGATTTTGAAACGTCAAACTTCATAACTGATTGACAACAATATATACCGGTATAACATAAACAGTTCGGTAAAGAATGGTTTTTAATACCACAATTCAAATTCAATTCATATCATTATGTAATCGTTTTTATCCAGGAGCATGAACCATAACATATATAATAACATATAGCTGCTTAGCTGGCAACAAGTGCTCCGTTGCATGCACCATGATGGGCAACCGTTAAGTCTCCGTGACAGTTGGCGCCGTTAAACACACACGAGTTACCTGAAAACAGATACAAAAGAAGTGATATTTTTTGTAAATTTAAGATAACATGGTTAAAGCAACCAAAGTTTAGGAGCTTTGCGGTCTTGTAGGCTAAGGTGGGTAATTTCGCTTTAATAACTTCTTTAAAGCCCATGAGATATGTTTTTAACTACACACGTAATTTGAATTGTTTTTGTTAAGGAGCTGCTTAATAATCTAACGAAAGGTGACTTATTTTGATTAGTTTTGTATGTTATACCACGTTCAGCTTAAATAACTTACTGTAAGTTTTCCCGTCTGACCCACAAACAGGATCGTACAACGATAAGCACATCACTGGCGGACATTTACTTGTAGCTCCACACGCTCCGTCACTCACATACGTAATTGTGTTGTCATGACAATGGGCGGCATTTAAGAAACAATGATTGGCTGAAATGACATCAAAGATAAAAAGCGCAAATAACATTTAGATGAATGTTGAAAACTTATCAAGAATTCCCCTGTGTAGAACTGATTGTAAAGAAAGAGAAATGTCAGAACAATGAAAGTGATACCTTGATTAAAGTTGGAGTTGGTTGTTATTTCTTAAATTATATTTTTCCTTATTTCAACACTGCACGTAACTGTACTGTATAAACATTTTTAATTTTTCCCAAGACAATGATAGTAAAAATAACTCACAGTAAGTTTTTCCATTCGACCCACAAACAGGAGCGTAATTCTCAGGACAAAAGTCAGAACATACGGCTCTTTGTCCAACAAGGGCTGCCCCTAGACTTCCTGGTAGAATAAGATTATGAAAAATACATTAGATTGAATGTCAAAGGACAATAGGTTTAAAGATTTCTGTTAGTGGTCTTTAAACAAACAAAAATTGAATAAGTATTATAGTATATGCGTTACCCCTGTAACTTTTATATCCGTCACACGGACCTCGAACACAATAGTATGAATACACAGAACGGATGCGGTATTTCGGTCTAACCTACGCTAAGAAAATAATCATGTAAACAAATAGTAATTTAATGCTGGAAGTTGTTGACAAGTTTATTTCAAATATTTGTTGTAATAGTCCACCTAAAATGAGTGAATTCATAGCTACAAAAGCTAACAATACATAATTTCTATATTTATTATTATGTTTGTAGAAACCGAAAGTACAACACACCCGGGACAATCGGAATACCGAACCGCGGCTGTACAGACTGAGATATTCGGCCGTTTACACACTTTCTCCCAAGGAGGACCTTTTTTCTAAGACAAAATCTAGTCATGTCTGATGAAGATGTCCTTGAAAGCACATTTCAAATGCACAAAAAAAGTAAAGCTAAACTATTGTTATCCTAGCAAAACGTTTAGTCATACTCTAGAATAATGTGTACATTAGAGCACGGATTTACATTACATGTACATTATATTGTAATATAAATCCGTGATTAGAGACAAAAATACGTACAAACCTTGTACAATACAAAGTAGAACAAACACTCTCATGTTAAACTTGTCAAGATCTAATGATACTTGACGCTCTCTATTTAATATCACAATTACATGTCTTATCTTTATTAAGCCCACGTGACCCTGTCACGATTTTCCGCTTCTGTCTTTATAAATATGAAAGGAAGAACAGTCATGAGTGGGAAATTATACATGAAAAAAGTCACACGAAAAATCGGTCAGGCTCAGCTTGGATTATTATATATTATTATATATACATGTATAGTTCAATTAAACTTTAAGTGACCCTGGTCCTTGTCTTGTTTCAACGTTATTTAACGATTGAAATAACAGTTTGTTAACGTGTCGCGGTTAACGCGTCCGACAAGTAATCTAAGGATTGCTACCGCGAGGGGTCGAACCCTATCCGGGGCAAGCCGTTGTTTCACTAAGCAAGAAACTTTATAATCATTGCATAAATCTGGTGGGTTCCAAGATAAAAATTGAAGAGAAAAAGAAACATTTTTCAATGACGCCTCTATAGTATAACGCTAACATTTAGCGCATCTACACGCTATTTTTATAACGCAAATGACATCACGTCAAAATATATGCCCGGCCGTGCAATACCATTTTTACGGAGCCGCAAACATATGCACTTGGTTTTAGGGATAAAAGCCCTTTTGAGATGTTTGTAGAACTAAAAATTGATTGAATGTAACTGCTTTTTAAGTAGATGTCTCGATTCTAAAACCGTTAATTTCCCGATGTTACTAAAATGTTTTTAGTAATATCGGAAAATGACATTTTAGTAACAACGGAAAAATGACGGTGTTAGAGTTACATTCAATCAAATTTGAGTTCTACAAGCTTTTATCCCGAAACCAAGTGTCTATGGTCGCGAAAGCTGCATACGGTAGGTATATCCGATAAATAGTTTCTTATATTTTTTATTTTGAAAAAAATTATTTACATATTTATCCTTAAGAATTCACGTCAAATGATAGTTTGTCATATGTTTATTTTCATTATTTCACAATGAAATGACTCGATACAGATACAGTTGCGCATGTTCAATTTCATCAATAATATAAAGAAAAAAGATTGTATTGTATTTACATATACATGTATCCTCTTCAGGCATTCTCTTATTACACATACCACGGCAAAATTCAATGTACATTCAAAGGCAAAGATGTATGGAAAAAAGTATTTGTATATGAAAATTAAGTGTAACAATTGTCACATGTAACCTAGTAATGAAAGTTTCTAAGTTAAGTGTTTCAATTATCACTTGTCACCTGTAAATTATCACTTGTTACCCCTTCATATGATAATATAAATAATCAACAATTACTTTTATTTCGCATAATACTGGCTAAAACTGTAAAGATTATTATCGTGTGCAACTATTACATTGAAAATATATCTGAAATAGCTTTTTCTGGCATTCAAAATAAAAAGGTCTACTGATAATAATTAAAATTAACGAGTGACATTAAAAAAGCCGGAATCGAGACAGTCACAGGAGAGTTATTCACTGCAACGATGATTGTCTAAAGTTCACTGCGCCGGCATTTGAAAACTGATTTAAAAAATAAAATAAAAATAATAATGAATAGAAGTTGAATATTCTATGAATATGACAATATGAAATATCTCATCACTATTTTTTTTACCAATAATTTAAACAAATTTATTCCACATTTTTGGCAAATTGTAAAGTCCGTAATATTACCCATGACAATAAATACCACAAAATAACTCAATAGTTCACTGCGCCGGCATTTGAAAACTGATTTAAGAAAATAAAAAAATAATGAATAGCAGTTGAATATTCTATGAATATGACAATATGAAATATCTCATCACTATTATTTTTTCAAAAAAAAATCAAACAAATTTATTCTACATATTTGGCGAATTGTAAAGTCCGTTAAATTAAAATAATGGTGTGTCAATAAATACCACTAAATAACTCAATAAACATGAAATATTGCAGCTTTGATTGTCTGTGCTTCCTTTATTGTATTTTGAAATTGAACTTATGATGTTACTGTAATAATAAATTACAAGTACGTTCCAGTCTTTTATATAAACAATGCAAATATACCGGGATTTCGCCTCGTTATTTTTTTTAATTGTCGTTTCGGACAGATGGGTTGTAGTTTTAAAAAATAGAATAGATATTTGTATTAAACAAGTATTTTGCTTCAAAATAAACTTTAAATTTCGAAAATCTGATTATAAATGGAAAAACTATAAGTTTTTATTTGTTTGGGTCGTCAGACCAAACAAATAATGGTAGCGAAATTTCAGAGTCTAATGTTCTTAATTGCAAATGCCGAAAGTAGTCCACTTTTTTGAAGCGGTTACTTCCCTTTTGTATGTACACTAAAGCCGAAAAATTCAGGGGAGATCACTGCGTAAAGATGGTCAAAGACAGGCGCATCGATTTTTAAGCAAAGTTATTCCCGAATGGTCGAAGATTTCTAATATTGTTTTCTGGTATTTTCTGATCGAAAATAACTAAATACAAAGCGGACATTCAATCTCTGACACAGAAGTTTATGACAAACCTAACAACAAGTAGTTCTCAAAACAGCTTAAAACTAGCGATTTAAAAGAAAGAAATATTTTATTATGTTACAAGTATCCAACAAATTACAACGCATTTAAAGTTAAACAATAGTGTTGGCTTATAGAATTGTCAATAAATGCACAATCACAAATTACGCGGATGAATATGATTTTATCAATGAAAATACTATTTTTAGCCATGTAGATTACCGAATACTACACAAACCGAGTAGTGGAATATATAGATTCTACATGTCGGACTGTTTGGGCGAGAGGATTTTCGCTAAAATATTTACTTCAATTTTAAACAACAGGTTTACCCTGAACAAAATACCTCGAAATTAATAAGGATTACAAACCTGAATGCAATGGAAGTTCTAAATTTAGAATGACTTGATAAAGTGTATAACTTCTCCGTGGTACAGTGGTAACGCGCTCGCTTAGTGAGTGAGAGGTCTCGAGTTCGAATCCCAGTCGAGGATTGTTAAATTCTTTTTTTAATTGTTTTTGTTAAGGAAGTAGCCATGATTTACAAGGATAAAGTGTGGCTGTCGTAAAAAAAGTACATAAATGATTTTTTGATGCAACTCTAGTTATGCAGAATTCCGTATGTGCCTTACAAAATGAATTATAATACATAAAAATAAACTTATACAGGAAAATGCATACAGATATACAGTACGATTTAGATTGCAAAGATCAGAAAATACCAAAGAACTTGTAGCCCTTTGATTCTTTATAAATATACATGCTTATAGTAAGCTTCAGGATTATTTACATCTGTGTTAAACAACAGTTAAAAGTCGTTACAAGCCCTAATTTAGAATAATATGGTTTTCTTCAGGCCGTTCACATATAAATTTAACCGTGGCTGAAGGGTTTTCGGGCTCGCTTAGGAAGCGAGAGGTCTGGAGTTCAAATCCCAGTAAAGGTAACTCATTTTTTTAAATTGTTAAAGTCAAATAAACATTGGATTGAATATCAGTGTTGCAATTAGTCTTATAGCCAATTTACTACAATTAAAACGCTGGAAAGCATTGGTGGCACTAAACATATAATCTCACAACATGCACCTTTCTTACATTCTGCGACCCAAACAAATTCAGCGCCTTCTGTGCTTTGATTTGTTAAGTAAACGATGTAAACGGGCTTTTACACTTGGCGCCGGCAAAGTTGCTCGACAATAAAATTGGGAGTTTCAGATCCTTGTAAATAAGGTCCTTCATTACATTGATATAATTTACGGACATTTTTCACAACAAACTCCGCGCACCGGTTACGCAATGAGTGAGACTAAATAAAGGATTGGAGCACCACACTAAATACCGTATTCCGGTATATACCGGACAAGGCGCTTGAATCGTAAAATGCCAAAATCTAGCTTTTTTACGCAACGGAATGAACGTTAATAGGTCTAATTCATCTTTTCACACTGATTTTATATGTATGATAATGCATGAAAAATGTTAAAATCAGCGAAAAAAACGATATTTGTCTATTTTGTGATCATGATTTCTGCAAGCGTCTAGAGGTACTGCTCCAATCCTGTATTGAGCTAAATCCTTACGCAATCCTGTAAGGGGAGATCACTGAGATAACTGTAAGAGGAAGTGAATTATTTCCCTTTCATTTTATTCAAAACCAAAAGAGGAAGTAAAAATAGAAAAATTCCATCTACCTGGTCAAAAGGAAAGTAACCGTTTTTCTTGTACTACAGTATTAAATACAGCATTCAAAGTAAGTTTAAAACTTAATTATATCCATACATCTTCACATTTATATACAGGTAGAATGAATTATGTAAGAAAGTATAGTTAAGGCAATATTTCAGACTGAGCTTTTTTTTAATTTTTGTGTCTCCCTTCATCAATCTAAAAAGAAAATTACATATATTTGTAAATTTTAATTTTGTATTTCAATAACATGAAAATATACATAATAAATTTTTATATTATCTTTTTTTCACAATAAATACTGTATGTGCTGTATATATATATATTGATTATTTCTATGATATACAGTACTATTAAATTCAATATTTAAAGTAAGTTTAAAACTTTATTTTATATATAATATTTCACATTTATATTGGATTAATCAGGTTAGAAAGTGTGACATGAATATTTAATGAGTGTTTAATTTATATTAACTTAAGTATCAGTCTCTTATATCAAAATTCAGAAAAACAAATATTAAAAATTACATAATAGAAGAAAAATACCACAACCAATTAGCGAAAAAAATATACAATATTTTTGATAAATTGATATCTATCGAGCCAACTTATTTATCATATCTTTTTATAATGTCAGGGTTGGCTCTCCTGTTCAGTTCTGTTCTAGGACATTAAGTACAAATAACTAACACATAGAAGTATGTTATAAAATTAATTTGTAAGCTGTATTGAACGATGTTCTCTTTTACTAATATATTACAGAATGTTTCAAGAACCTGACTACAGCGAAAACCTATCACTGATGTTATCAGAGGCTTTACACGACATTGGTGTCAATGAAAATATAGTGATGAGAAGGAGAAGACATTTCATGCTGAGAGAGACTATGGGTAATATCACGTCCAGATTAACCGATCAAAAGGAAACTAACTATTTTCTAGGGAGTCAGAGTGAAGGAACAACTACTAAAGGACTTGATTCAGACACGGATGTGCTAAACTGTCGGCATAATTACAATATAATACAAGACTGGTCAGAGTGGGAACACGGCAAGTTTAACTACCTCATGATACAGGATGAGAACACTACCCCCGGCTATTGTTTCTTGCAACTGCTCAAAGATGATGAACCTCTGCCTGCCACTGTCAATCATAATGTACACCATTTTACTGATAGAAGAGGAAGAATATTGTATAAAAACACAATGATTAATAATTTTCTTGTGGGTGCAGTTCAGCATGGACCATCTATTGCTCAACAAGGACAACCTGGATTATGTGATTTAGATAGAGTATTTGCTTTTCCATGTAAATCATGGCCTCAATCAGCATCAGGTTTGTCAGAGAGACAAGGAATTGGCAGATGGCCAACACAAAAGATGATAAGATATGCAGCTAGTACTGATTGTTTTGTTGTTCCAACAGGAAGTAAGGTCAGTGAATATCCTGAACTGGAATGGAGAATATCTTCAATATTGGCAGAGAGATGTCTAATGAATAATCTAAATATAACACAAATAAGGTGCTATGTGTTACTGAAAATGATTCTTAAGTCCTTCCTTAATTCTCAAGATGAGGTCAATGTATCAAGTTTTATGTGTAAAACAGTCCTATTACATTGTATAAAAAAGAGAGAACCAAGTATATGGAAAGATTACAATTTATTGACATGTTTAACATTCTGCTTATTGGAATTACACAGCTGCATACAGAATGATAGTTGTTCACATTTCATTATACCTGAAAATAATTTGATGGCAGGGCAATTTACAGTGACAGAGACAAAAAATGAACTTTTAAAAAATATTTGTGAACTTATACAGAATGATAGACAACAGTTACTTAGTATTGATATTGATGATCTCGGCCATAGACTTCAAGTTAAACTGTACAGGGTACCACATGGAGCATACTATTTTCCTTCTTCTTTTGAAATATATGAAGAAGTTTTCACTTGGGTATATATAGATATTGCAACCATAATAAGTGTAGAGCACATGCTTATTTTAAAACATTTACACAACGAAAACATTAGAACAATGAAGCATCATATAGTTAAATTGATGAACTTCAGTGATAATGGTAATAGATTAGAACATATTGCATTCAAGTTTCTTGCACCATTTCTTTTTACAACATATGGATCTATCCTAGCATCATCAAGCATTGCTGAAAATAATCAAGTGTCACATCAAGAACTGATCTGCCTATCAGCTGGTTTAAACTCAGATATTGCATCAAGCAAACTTAAATTGGCTTCAGTGTTCTACAGTACAGGAGATATGGAGAAAGCTGAACTAATTCTGAGAAACACTGAGCAACAATATATCTCTCTTCCTGTTTTACCTCTCTGTAGATGCTGGATAAAGGTTAAACCTTCTGTAACAGCAGAATTTATGAGAGTATGTAGTGAACAAAATGAGGACTGTATCAAACATATTACAGCAATGTGTGTCAGATTCATACAAAAAGAGATCAACTGTGTTCCTCATGAACTACAATATGAAATGTTCAGATCTACACAAGGTGACATGATACACAGACTTGAGTATAAAGACTGTTGGATGGACTGGGCTGTAGTTGATTCTCTACCTTTCCTGTACTTCCTACAATACAAGATCTACAGTCATCTACAAAGGCATCAAGCTCAACAACAAGCGCTTAGTAAACTTATAAGAACCATAGAAACTGATAAAAATCTTAAACATAGAGAAACAGCTCTCAACATTTTAGGACAATGTATGGAACAAGAAAACAGACCACAAAAAGCATTTAACTGCTACCTGCTTTCTCTGCAACAAAGGGCAAGAAACAATGCAGCATATATCCATATATGTAAGCTCCTTTCTGGCTTAGTGGTTAACCAATAAAATGAAGACAAAATTAGGCAGTATATTTATGGCTTGTTTACAATGATCGTATACTGTTTGTGTGTATCAAACTGATTCAAATGTCAAAAAAAGACCTGTCATCATTTATTTTTATAACAATATTATTTTGGAATGCCATTAATCTTAAATTGAAAGAATTAATCCAACTTTAATGACTTTGATTATCTAATTTTACATTTAGACATTAAAAATTTAAGCACCACATTGCTCATGAAAACATATTTTAAATTTTTGTTAAGTTTTTCGTTACATTAATAAAAACGTCTATTTCATTTGTGGAGAGTCAGTAAAAATACAAAACTTGGTGTCTGGGATTTAAATTAAATTAAATTGTTCTACATGTATGTGTGACATTTTTTTTAAACTGGCATGAACATGCCTTGGCCATTGTAATATTGCAGCACATCAGCACGACTTAGAAGTAGGGATGCAATTTAATTTTAGCGAGAATAGTTTTTACTTCTAATACAGCCTGATCTTGCACTATAATGAAAATTTTAATAATTAATGAATTTTTAACATCCAATGTATCACGTTACTTGTGCTGTTTATCATTATTTTGTCAAACTGTAAAAATTGGCGATGACAAAGTTCAGTCTGAGCACAAATGAGCTAAAAGGAGGGCATGTTTTATGCCATATGGCGTCAATAGCACGCAGAGCTGCATTACTGGTACTGGTACAACAGTACTTACTGCAGCGATTTTGCAAGTACTGGTACTGATACTGAATTACTATCACAAAATTTTGCTACTACTGGTACTGCTACTGCATTACTAAGCAGTACTTTTGGTTTTGATAAAAAAAAGCTTCAATTTTTCTCATAAAATAAAGGTGTCAATTACATTATTTTTTTTTTTTGTGAAAAAGTAAGTTATAAAATCTATAGATAATTGCTGCAATATTCCATCAAATGTTAACATAGTATTTATCATAAAAAACACCAAAGACTTTAAGTAAAAATTAAATTGAGATACACAGACTCAATAACTCTTTATCCTAAAATATCCTTATTAAAATATTTTATTACTAAAAATGTATTTACTAGTAAAAGAGCAAAATAATAACTAGTTAATTGCTTCTATTCTAAATAATCCTATTTCAAGTGATATTGTTAGCACCATAAAAAGTTGTTATTTACTTTGGTATAAATTGAACAGAGGTGTGAAAGGCAACAAAAGACTGTTGTGTTTTAAATAAAGATAATTGCATTGTATTACAGTTGACTGGTTACTTAACAATAAGATATGACATGAATATATGTTGTAAATATTGTTTGTAAAAAGTATGTTAAAACAATAAAGTTGTAAAAATGTTATGTTAACTTTAAAGTAAATTATGATTTTATTTCATTACTGAATAATATTTGCAATTATTGTTTGAAACTGTGTATTTATTCAAACTTTGATGAATATATAAAAATAATGGTACTGATACTTAATTACTTCCCAAAGAAAGTACTGGTACTGCAGTACCGAGCTAAAATCTAGTACTGGTACTGATACTGCATATTTTGCCAAGTACTGGTACTTAAGTACTACACCCTTAGTACTGATGCAGCTCTGAATTATTAGCACGTTAGAATGGCAATATGTATCAATATTTCTTGCAGCGCAGTGTAATAATCACGGTTAATCCTTCAAATACTTTGTAATTATATTCCTGTGTATTTAACTCGAACCATACATTGCACTCAGAATTGATAACAATTTACTAAATAGAGCAGTATAGTTATAAGTTTATTATCATGACCTACGAATCAAATAGAAACTAGAAATGTGTCCATAGCACACAGGTGCCCCCACCGCGCCACTGTTCTGTCAATCTTATGACTCTGGGTCAAATATTTTTTGAAAACTAAAAATATTTTACTTAGTAAAGGGCAAGTTTGAAGAACTTTACAAATACTGCAAAAAATCCACAAGCAAACCCCAAGGTGCATGAGTACACATGCTGACCAACATTCTTGTAAACTTTCAGGCCTACAAGTGAAATACTTTTTGAGCTATGCATGAACAAGTTGAAAATTTTAAATTATACTACCGGTACTGTAAGTCAAGGGCAATAACTCTAACAAAACTGAAAAAAAATCCACATGCAAAGTCCCAGGTTCATAGCTTCACAGTGATGTGAATCATTATTCCTGTAATTTAGTGATGTTGATCAAGGAACAAAAAACAACAAAATGAAACAGTTTTTACTAAGTCAAGGGAAGTAACTCTACAAATACTGGATAAATCCACAAGCAAAATCCCAGGTGCAAAACTAAATATGCTGAGCAACCTTCCCAAAAGGTTAAAGGACTCTTTGTCAAATCCTTTTTGAGTTACATGCGACACAGGTTGAAAATTGCAAAAAATTTCTAAGTCAAGGACAATAACTCTAAAAATACTAAATAAATCCAGACAAAAATACCCAGGTGCACAACTACACATGCTGATCAACATTCCTGTAAAGTTTCATGACTAGGTCAAATACTTTTTGAGTTACATGCGACACAAGTTGAACATTGCAAAATTTTACTAAGTCAAGGGCAATAACTCTAAAAATACTAAATATATCCAGACAAAAATACCCAGGTGCACAACTACACATGCTGATCAACATTCCTGTAAAGTTTCATGACTAGGTCAAATACTTTTTGAGTTACGTGCGACACAAGAGAACGGACGGACAGACGGACAAGGGTAAATCTAAATGCCCGCCACTAAAGTGGGGGCACAAAAATCTAACACGACAACCTGGTTACACCTGGTTAGGTTTGAGGTAACACCAACACAATATAGGT
Source organism: Ruditapes philippinarum (assembly GCF_026571515.1). Lineage (NCBI taxonomy): Eukaryota > Metazoa > Mollusca > Bivalvia > Venerida > Veneridae > Ruditapes > Ruditapes philippinarum. Next base: position 44,965 of record NW_026863120.1, on the reverse strand, counting down.
CATATGGCAATTTTCCAACTTTACTGTTGCGAAAGACCTCAGATGACCGGCCATCTGTACATTATTTTCTGCACAAACGGGAACCTGAGTAGAACCATCAACATTTCAAAACTTAACTGTGTAGCTTTCTTAATGTAGAATCGACGATTGCATGGCTCAAACCTAAAGGGGTGAGAAGCTTGAAGCCAACAACCACAAGGCACGGACACCCCTATTTCTCATTTGTACTTATAACTCATTTGTAATTTGTACCTGTAAATATTGCATATTCAACAATCTACTTACTTAAAGAATAAAATTTTTATACAACAAGAAACACTATCTTGAATTTTATAATTTTATTACAAGAACTCATATTTCAATAATCGACAATATCACAAAATATGAACTTGTTCAATGATGCAAGTAATAATATGAATAATTTACAAGGCTGAAATTTACCCAGCAATGTCCACATTACACTCATTTAATCAACAAAATGGTCACGGAATAGTAATACATGGATTTTTACAGTTACAATAGCACTGTGCTAAATTGTTTATATGTGTACTACTTAATATGTTAACATTATACCTGTAACATTATACTTGTATTACAATTATTACTTAATGTTACACAATTTGGTTAAAAATTAGCCCTACCCGAACCATACAGCATAACTTTGAATTATTTTTTCACAATTTAAATTCAAAGGCTTTTTTATATACTTAGATACAGAACAGTCTGAGACAACAAATTTAGTTCTAGATTATTATATTATCATACAGACATAATAATATTGTCTTATTATAATAATAAATATTTATATTCTATTTTTGGATCAATAAACTGGCCTGTTATCTTAACATGGATGCAAGTTAAAAATATCAGAAAACCTAAGAACCCTGAATTGAATATTGTTTCAATTGTTTTATACAGAAAACAAGAGTTTTCAGGAGTATAAAAACCCTGGACTTCAGGCAAATATCTGAAAAGTTGTACCCATGTTTTAATGTTTTTGAATACGTTACACATTTTCAAATATTTGAAATTAAAACAAATTTCTCAGTTTTTAAACCAAACTCAAATCTTAAAGACAATAATATGGCTGGAATAGACCTCAAATCTTATTTTATCACAGTGACATCAAAGGTAGAAAAAGATAAAGAGAGTTAGAGATAAATGTTGTAGAAACTCAAAGCACATGTACTTTTAAATTCTAAACATCAACATTGAAGAAAAACAGAAAAGTCAACAGAAATAAATAATTCTGAAGGGATAACTAAAATTAAAATTTCATTAAATTATCAACATACACATAATTATTGAGATAGGAAGTTCTGTGAAAACTACTATTTTTTCAATGGGCAAAGTTCAAAACCAAAAGTGATGTCCCATCATAAGAATGAAAATTTACTTCTAAAGATAAGATTCAAATACCAGACTCAATCTGCTTCCTATTGTATAATTTCACATATACAAAGATTAATTTGACTGTTCTACTTTCATTATAACAGGTTTATATATAATTTTCACATATCATGTTTATATACCAATCAAGAATACATTTTTCATATATCAGGTTGATATACCAACCTAGTATAGTTTCATATTTTAATTTTATACACCAAGACTATGTTACATTTTCCTGAGATCCTGGTCGAGATTAACATGTTCTTAAAGCCAAGCATATTTTCCACACAATCCAAAAATAAACTAAACATTTAACGAAAAAATTGTTAAGATAAATTTCTGATCTTACTTCCGAAGTAAATAAAAATGCCCGTTAATGCAGCTATTTTTTTTTTATTTTACTGGGCAGATTAGAGAAACTATTTACAACAGTTCCGAAAGTGGTGACGGTTTACCAAATACTACCGGAACATCAAAATACTTCTAGTTGTATTCCAGCTAGTCATGTGACCCTAAAATAATAATTTTCGCTTCAAAATGAAGTACATTTGTGTGATAGCCAATTTTTTGCTTCAAAATGAAGAACATTTGTGTGATAGCTAATTTTTTGCTTCAAAATGAAGAACATTTGTGTGATAGGCATTTTTTTGCTTCAAAATGAAGAACATTTGTGTGATAGGCAATTTTTTGCTTCAAAATGAAGAACATTTGTGTGATAGGCATTTTTTTGCTTCAAAATGAAGCACATTTGTGTGAAAGGCTTTTTTGCTTCAAAATGAAGCACATTTGTGTGATAGGCATAAGGGAAATATCAACTGTGGGGCAGTTAATTTTTTTGTAAGTTTATGAAAAGTTTCAAAAATAAAATGATTTCAAATGTACATATTTACATCTTGTATGCTTCTGTACAGCAAATTCATTCCAAACAAGACAAATTGGAACATGATTCCCCAAATAGATTATACAATTTTTTCAGCAAACATACAAGCACACTCCATCAGTCCACTACACATTTAGATATAAAAATTCACACCAACTTTTGCTGCATGAAAGACATTTTGTACAAGCCCTTCAAATCACTCATCAAGTCTTTTTATTTCAATTCATTTTTAATGGAAATCGATGATTAACTAACCAGACAAAAATCAATGATTAACTGACCAGACATGTAATAAATATGCCTGTGTCGCTTTCTATGTTGTTCTTTTTTAAATGTAATGAAAACTTTGATTATTCACACTTTCACAATGGTATTAACAATGAATGAATGGATGTTTTTTCTTCACTAATAAAACATTTTCCCGCCCAGAACACGGCAAGTCAGTCCATCACCACTTGTTATCCTTCTCTTAGAAGCACTTTAAGTTGAAATTTGACGCACTAGACACAATCATGATGCACACTAGCTCTGGATCATTGAGAAGGTACGCTAGATCGTACTCTTCCAGATCCAGATTTTGACGTAATGAGGCGCTCTACCATTGTTTTGGCGTATCTAATACGGCTCGATAGTTCTTTACTACATCCAAATTTCTCTATCAATGAATATTTATATACACGAGATTCTCGTTTCTCATCTATATAGGTGACTGCTTGCATAAGTGGGCAGAGAATAATCTTAGTGTGATCCTGGAAAAAGTTTATCTGAAAAGACGAAAGGAAAATAAAGAAAATTTGCTAGATGATTTTTATTTTTCTACATAAGATTTTTGAAGTTGCACTGACACTGTTAATTTGTTAATATTACAATTCTTTCTAGGGATGGAATTTTCCGAATATGTAAATTTCCTAAATGCATAAAACATCAACTGCAAAAAATAAACTTGTCAGGTTATTGCTTGACAAAAGGCATAAATGAGGAAACTCTATTGTTTGATATAACAATTTTTTAAGGGAATTTGCTTTTTAGTCACACCAACACTGTAAAAGTGATATAGCATCTTTCAGACTTTCCTGGTGGAGGGAGACCTTGGGTGCTCCTTGTATGCACAATATTTAAGGCAAAAGCTGGCATCGTAGTCGAACCACAAACCTTTCGTTAACTAGCTGGTTAGCTTTCTTTTAAAGAATCATAAATCCATGGCAGGATTCGAACCCAAACAACAGCAAGAGACAAATGGTTTAAGGTCAGATACATTTACCAGTCGACCACAGAGAACCTTACAAAAATGAAATATCGTACAATTTTATACAGTTCCATTTCAATTTGTACATTAAAATAAAACATTCAGTTTCAAAATGTAAAATTGAGTGTACCTGTAATGTGCCATTACTGAGATGAAGCACTATTGCACTACGTGTTCGAAACCATGTCTTCAAGAATGGCAATCTCACCATGTCATCTGTTTCTCTGGGGGTTATATTTGCACCAGCCTGGTTAAGAAGAATAATAAATCTGTTAATTACATATAATAATAAACCATGACAAGAGTGGGAAAGAACCATTTAATAAATACAATATTACACTGATGTAATAACTATCCAACTTGACATCAATTGCCTATATTACAAAGTGTAAAAGCGCACTCTTGTAAGCCTTTAACTACACTCGAGTGGTTTCGAAGAAGTGCAGAGATTGTTCTGTTTATAGAATTCCCAAAACCAGAATAGACACCCAATAACTTAATAGCAGAACTAACAAACTTATTATTTTTCATTTATTACAAGCTTTCCGGTGGTTAGTAGAAATATATCAGTGAAATATAAAACTGATAATTTCACTGTTTGAAACAGTGAAATTATCAATTAGATCATTTCACAGTTTTGAAAATTAAGCCTCTTACGTTGTTTCAGTGAAATACCAGCGTGCACAGTACCGGAAACCAACTTACCGACGTGACATCATAAATGACGTCACATTGTATTATTATTTGGAGTGCTTTTCATTTAGTATTGAGCTTAAAATGTCTTTTTAAACGTTTCTTTGCATACAAAAAAAAGAAAATTTGTTTAGTTTAGTGTCAGATTGAAATATATTTCACCTCATGAGCACCAAAAGCTCATATTTCACTTGTGGCTGGGCCACTCGTGAAATATACCTTTTGGTGCTCACTTGGTGGAATATTTTCTGATCTTACAATGAACTAAACAAATATCCTCTATCTATTTTCACAATGGAAGCTTTTAAATCATGCTCAAACTTTTCAAAATGTCTGTAATGCTTACATACAAAATAAATAAATGACATAAATAATTCATCTTGTATTTCAATTAAATTCCAAATTTTTGTGAGACTTACCTTTAATAAATGTTCACTCATGTAGTTTCTAAAGTACTTCAATAAGGTAACTTTCTTTGTAAGAGACTCAGGAAAGACTTTGAGGGTGTGGAAATGTTCTGTACTATCTCTTTCAATATACTGAATGTTACTGTAACAAAAAATACCAGTAAAAATTTATTCATTTTTTTTTTTTGGCACCTGATAGCATTCATTTTTTCAACAAGATATGAAAACAGAAAATGATTCATTATAAACTTAAATATGTGTGACAATTTAACCTTAAGCCTGCATGTGGCAACAGAATATACCTATGCAACCAGTGCTAACCAAGATCAGTTGGCATTATTCCCAATCTTGTCAGTAAACATTTTGAATTTTTTCCTTAAACAATTGAAAGATAGACAATTCCATTTATACTCTTTCTAAAGGTGTTTAAACAAGTTGGCTGAGGTGCATTTTTGTTATTTTAATTTAGGGAGATTTTTGTAATATAAATCACAGGCACGAGTATCGGACCTGGGAAGAAAAAATATGACCAGATTGATAAAAAAAAAACCTGTGTTCATCTTAAAAGAGTCAAAAAACCAAAAAAAAAAATGTAAATAATGACCCCCTTTAAAAATATACTATAAGTTAAGAGAAGGCCGGAAACTCCAGATTCGAGCCTACGAGCAAGGGATTCATTTCCCGGGCCGTTGTGAAAACAATTGGCCAGACAATTAAAAAAAACTTTTATCACTATTTCGCGTTTATATTAAGCTTCAAAATTAGACCAACCCCAAGTCTCTAGCCCTTCCCGTTCATGAAATATCTATCAGGAAACGAGCGAATTCGTGCTAAAAATCCTTGGTAGACAGAATTGCGGCACAACAATTCGGTACGTAAACATAGACTAATACATGTATGTCAGCTGACTACGGGTCAAAATTACTTGAATTTACTAAATAATATTACTAAATACATTAATGTGGACCACTCACAACCGTCAGTAGCATCTGATACACACGAGATTCGAGTTTCAAACATTTACACGGTCTTTCAATCGCTTTCTTCGCCATTAGGCATCCTTGTGTGAAACGTTGCGGTTTTCGTTGCTATTGGCCAATCAGAAGACTCGTTACAAGTATCGAACAGCTGATTGACAATGGCGTAGAAAGTAATCTAAAGACCGTGGAAAGATTTGAAATTCGAATTTTGCGTGTATCAGATGCTACTGACGGTTGTGAGTGGTCCACATTAATGTATTTAGTAATATTATTTAGTAAATTCAAGTAATTTTGACCCGTAGTCAGCTGACATACATGTGTTAGTCTATGTTTACGTACCGAATTGTTGTGCCGCAATTCTGTCTACCAAGGATTTTAAGCACGAATTCGCTCGTTTCCTGATAGATATTTCATGAACGGGAAGGGCTAGAGACTTGGGGTTGGTCTCATTTTGAAGCTTAATATAAACGTGAAATAGTGATAAAAGTTTTTTTTAATTTTCTGGCCAATTGTTTTCACAACAGCCAGGGAAATGAATCCATTGCTCGTAGGCTCGAATCTGGAGTTTCCGGCCTTCTCTTAACTTATAGTATATTTTTAAAGGGGGTCATTATTTACTTTTTTTTTTGGTTTTTTGACACTTTTAAGATGAACACAGGTTTTTTTATCAATCTGGTCATATTTTTTCTTCCCAGGTCCGATACTCGTGCCTGTGATATAAATGTATCTAGTCAGGTTATGTATATGTACTGTAAGATGGAGGACAACCCTATGCACATTTATAGTTGTTATTTTCAAATACATGAGTTAAATCCGTCAAGAGACAAGATTAATATTTATAATTAAATTTTAATCACTTACTCTCCATTTGCCAATAGTATAAGTCTTGTAGAATCATTAAACAGTACACCGACACTATTGTCACACAGTTGGTAACCTAGACCGTATTTGTCTGAATAATCCACCCATTTGCTAACCCAGTATATAGGAATAGATGCTGGGTCTTCAGCCTCATCTGTAAATCATAAATTTATCAATGATATACTTGTATTAAACCAAACTAGAACTGCCACTGTCATGGCGTGAATACCCCCACATACTACTTTATCAGAATCAACAGTGGTCAATTAAAGCTCAAGGACAACCTACCTGCCAAATCTGAGGGTAGTAAGCCAGTGCATTGCATAATAATTATGTATTCTACATTTTCTTGTGGCAAAGATCAAAGTGACCTTACCTTTGACCTCAAAACTGAAACTGCCACTGCATGACTTGAATACCCCCATTCATGCAGCTTTGTCTGGGTTTTTTTATGATGAATACTCATCATGACTAACCTCCATGCCAAATATGAAGACTGTGGGTCAAAGGAATCTTAAGTTATTGGGCGGAAAGGCCTTTTTAATCAAGACCCCTGTGACCTTGACCTTTGACCTCAAAATCAATAGGGGTCATCTACTTGTCATGACTAACCTCCTTCCAAATATAAAGACTGTGCAGGGCTCGCGCTGGCAGGAGCCAATGAGCAAATTGGCTCCAAAATTATTAAATTGGCTCAAGAAAATCATGATTGGCTCCAACTTACGAAAAGTATAACTTTTGGAATATCCAGTCTAAATTTAGCATTTGCTATTTTAAGAATGGAAAAGTACACATTTGGTTTTCCATTTACAACTTCCGCTTTACCGCTTCTTATCACAAAACACTGCGACACAGTCTCCTTTTTGTGGGGTCATTGACTGGTCTATATTTGTTACTTCCCTTCCAAATAAAATATCGTTATAAACAGTAACACAGTCTAATACACTGACCTCATGGTATGTTTACATGTTTTATCAGCCAAATATGAAGTCTGTGGGTCAAAAGAATCTTAAGTTATTGGGCGGACAAGGAAAAACCGCCGGACAGACAAGCTGATTCCAGCATGCCCCCCATGCAGGGGTATAATAATGAAAAGTGCTACATCTGTTCATGAGAGATAACGAAAAGTGCTTCATCTGTTCATGACAATCATGAGACAATGATAAGTGCTACATCTGTTCATGAGAGATAACGAAAAGTGTTACATCTGTTCATGAGAGACAATGCAAAATGCTACATCTGTTCATGAGGGACAATGCAAAGTGCTACATCTGTTCATGAGGGACAATGCAAAAGTGCTACATCTGTTCATGAGGGACAATGCAAAAGTGCTTCATCTGTTCATGAGGGACAATGCAAAGTGCTACATCTGTTCATGAGGGACAATGCAAAAGTGCTACATCTGTTCATGAGGGACAATGCAAAGTGCTACATCTGTTCATGAGGGACAATGCAAAGTGCTACATCTGTTCATGAGGGACAATGCAAAAGTGCTACATCTGTTCATGAGGGACAATGCAAAGTGCTACATCTGTTCATGAGGGACAATGCAAAGTGCTACATCTGTTTATGAGATACAATGCAAAGTGCTATATCTGTTCATGAGAGATAACGAAGTGCTACATCTGTTTATGAGATACATTGCAAAGTGCTTTATCTGTTTATGAGATACAATGCAAAGTGCTTTATCTGTTTATGAAATACAATGCAAAGTGCTACTTATGTTCTTGAGACAATTAAAAGTGCTACATCTATTCATGAGAGATAACGTACAGTGCTATATCGGTTCATGAGGGATAATGAATACTGCTACATTTGTCCAGGAGATAATGAAAAATGTTACATTTGTTATGAACTTATGACAGCTTGCACTAGATTTTGTGCAGTCCTCAAACTCAACACTAAACATAAAGGAATCCATGATCCTGAAGGACCAGAAAAAATTGAGGAAAGAATTTTCTATTTACAACTTCAGCAAATACAAGAGCGATCAGTAATCACATGTGTCGCCTCATGATGGCCAATTTCATGTTGGGACAAATTTTGTGACAGACGGACAGACAGACGGACAGTGCACAACTAGACTAACCACTTTGTACTGATCATTCCTGTAAAATTTGGATAAAATTGCACCAGTAGTTTATGAGGAGTAGTCCGGACAAGCTTTTGCGTATCTGGCAACACACAGAAAAAAACACCTTTTTATCAAAGGGCCATAACTCGGCCAAAAATCATTCAACCGGAAAACCCGTGCAATATGCGCAAGGACTTGAGCTACAGATCAATCCTGTAAAGTTTCATTGAAATTGCATAAGTGGTATAAGAGAAGTAGTTCAAACAAAACTTTAAAAAGTGAAAATGATAAAGGGCCATAACTCTGACAAAATTCACTGAATGGTAAATTGCTGATTAATATGCACAACTAAACTTGTACTGATCATTCCTATAAAGTTTGGATGAAATTGCACCAGTAGTTTATGAGGAGTAGTCCGGACAAGCTTTTGTGTATCTGGCAACACACAGAAAAAGAAACCTTTTTATCAAAGGGCCATAACTCGGCCAAAAATCATTCAACCGGAAAACCGTGCAATATGCGCAAGGACTTGAGCTACAGATCAATCCTGTAAAGTTTCATTGAAATTGCATTAGTGGTATAAGAGAAGTAGTCCGGACAAACTTTAAAATTAAAAATTATTAAAGGGCCATAACTCTGACAAAAATCATTGAACCGGAAAATCCTGACAATATGCACAACTAGACTTGGTACTGATCATTCCTGTAAAGTTTGGATGAAATTGCACCAGTAGTTTATGAGGAGTAGTCCGGACAAGTTTTGTGACGGACGGACGGACAGACGGACAGACAGACAGACAGACAGACGGACAGACGGACAGACGGACAGACAGACGACGGAGAAGTGATCCCTATATGTCGCCACTACTCCGTAGAGGCGACACAAAAAGTAACAACGCAGACTACAATTATAAACAATAATCAGGTCATTAAGATCAAGATTCAAGAACTTCTCTAAACATAAGCAACTAGAAAATTTTTATCTCTTAACGTTACAAAGATAAAACAGAATATCCAAAAAATGACTGAATAATTTCACATGGGAAACCATTCACATATAAATAAAGGTCATGCTATATGCTTAATAAAATAACATTTTAATGTGATATGAACAACTTATATAAGGATTTAAAATGCATTTTCATAAATTGTTGTTGAACATATCTTACCTTCACATATATTGATACGCTCTGACGGTTTGGCCGCAACAACTGCTGACAATTGAGCTAACAGATCACCAAGATAGAAATCTGCAGGTTCGCCTTCATCTGTAACAGTGACACATATAACATTATAAGGACATTGTTCATAGTATGGCATTTCTTCAAAACTACTTATCACCACAAACTGTCATCACCAAAACTTGTTAAATGCTGATTCAGTTCAAAAGAAATTCAGTAGATTGATTACATCCCTCTACCACAGTAAAGGTCACATGGGCGATTTTTTCAGCCTTTCTGGTGGATGAAGACCTCAAGTGCCTGTCCAAGCATTATTTCAGGCACAAAATGGCACTAGAACGTTCCTCACATGAAAGAATCCAAATCCAAAGTACCTGGCTGTTTTCGAACCCATCCCAATGAGGGCCAATTGGTTTTAAGTCGAACAGCCTGAACCACTGTGACACAGACCCCTAGATATCACATATATACCAAATCATATCAAATGATCAACGAGTCTATTTCAATAGAAGATCTTAATTTGAACTGATTAAGTTCTTTACCTCTTTTCTGTCCTACATCACCACCTCCTCTTTCTGCTAGAAGACCATCCTGTGTCATTGGTCTCTTCTGGTCTTTGGCTCGGGACTCTATTGTCTGTGCTGTAGTTTCTGTAAACATTATCATTAAAATACATTTACTCCGCATTATGATAATTTCAGCTTGATTTTCAGACACAATACAAACCTATGACAACAAGTTACAAGATTATATTGTATGAAAAACAAATTCATTTTTATATGCAGGTGTCCCATGCTTGCCAGTGACCTTTAATAAACTGTTGAAAAAAGTAGCATTTCACTACATTTTATAAATTCATTAGATGCAAATTTAGAAAAATCTGTCATAACATCCGGTGTGTGATCCTTTTTATTTAATATTACATAAAAATCTTATTTCAGAATTTTTTTATGAAAACAGAACTAACATTTTCATTTAGCACTTTTCATTAATTTACAACAGCAAAATGATGTCACCCTTCTTTCATCTAAGACGAAAGGGAATGACATCATTAAAAGTACGCAACTTGTATTACGATGGAATGTAAAGCAGGTTTTTCTAGCACAAGTGTAAACAGTAGAAAATCTTATCTGATACGCAATAAATACTTCTTTAAAGATGGTATAATTGAGTATAGCAGATTGCAGAAAAGTGGGTTGTTTCTGGAAAATGCTACAATTTTAAGCTAAATTTCGTTTTCTTACAACAATTTTAGGTGTTTATTTATAAGGTGAAAGAACACTTGTATAATGGTAAATTTTCTGTTACCTTCTGCAGGAGGGCTGCTTAAATTTCAGCCATTTATTTTTTATAAACTCTAAACTTTATACCTGTATTTACCTGCTAAAGGCAGGAAACATTGACAACAAAATCCTTTTGAAGGTAACTTTTGCAAAAGAAAATATGTAATACTTAACACCACGAGTATTGTCAATCATTATGTAAAAGTCCAAAATCCCCCTTACAATGAAAACAACCTGAACCCCCCCCCCCCCACAAAAATGAGAGTGAGGGTGAGAGCCCCAAAAGACTGCAAAGTTAAAGAAATAGTAGAACAAAAGCATACTTTCAGTTCCATTAAGCTCTAGAAGAGGTTTCCTGTGCATAGACTCTGATTTAGCAAGAGTGTCAAACCTGGGAGCCATAGTGAGACAGCTGGTGGGCAATCTTGACGGTAGGTAACCTGAAAATAATTTAAATATATGGTCATCCATACAACTCTGAAACATAGTAACTTGTTTACTACGATATGTCATCTAATATATCTTGTTGTTTCTTTTACCACACTTATTTTGGAGTCTTCAGTATTTGCCACTTCATCAAGTTACTGTAACTTATCAACCAGGCCTAGAACCTCCTTGTATATTACACAAACAAAAACTATACATGTATTTCCTTACTTGATAAATTCCAAATTTGTATAATTTCACAGCTGTGATGTCTCAATCATTATTTAATTGATTACATGTTAATATAAAGCCATCATGGCCCTTCATCAGTCATTAGAAGTTATCAAATTGCTTTACCAGTTACTTGTTTCAAAAGTTTTACTTCTATTTTAGCACTAGACATTTAGTCCTCTTAAATTAGGTGAAAGTCAAATTTAAACACTTTAATCTGTTTCCAGTCGTAACTATCTATAATATTTATCATTAAAATCAGTTGAAAGTCAATAAATGCTGTCACAAATTAAGATAAACAGTTAACACATGATTTCATAAAAAAGCACAATCTGTTTCAGCTTCCCCGAAGCTTTTTATCATTCGTTACCTGAAGTGAAGAATTCATCTTCCAAAATATTATCCATATTTGGTCGCTCTGTGGGGTCTGCTTTGAGCAATTTTTGTATGAGGTTTCGAGCACATGGACTAACTCTAGATGGTATATGATATTCGTTTTTCTTGATTCGAGTGTAGGTGTCCTTAAGGTTTGATGTCTCAAAAGGAGGTTTCCCAACCAATAATGTAAATCTGAAGTCATCAAAATAGCATTCTAACATGAACAGCATTTTTCCCTATTGAACATAGAAGAACCGAAAGTGTGTGTTATTATCCTATAAAATCACTTAAAATGTTATATCATGTCTGCAATTTTGTTAAATTCCTCAATTCCTAAATTCATGTAAATCAGCAATAATGTTGTATTCTTTATTTTTTCCTTCCAACTAGCCTCAAAGAAGTGTCATTATCTCAAATTCAATCCTGATTAGTATTTTGGATGCCACTTTAACTTAAACATCTTACGTTTCAAATTTTTGTTAGCCAAAATGGAAACATATTTTCTTCAATTTAATGGATTTGGTGACTTGCAACAAGAAGAAAACTGGTTTTTATGCTAGAAAGGTCAATCCCCATCCCAACCTCAACATGTTATATGTAATTTCTTTTTAAAGGGGCAACATTCGCTGCCGCGGCAGCGAGTATTTGTGGGTGTGACTAATCAGTGATGTAAAACTGTCTGTTATAAACCCTGAAGTATAAATAGCATGCAGTGTTAACCTGCAGAGAGAATGTAAACAAAAACAGCTGATTTTACACAGGAGAGGTTTAATACTCAAAGATTAATTAAAGACATTATCAAGTCATCTTGTCCAGATATTATTTTTGAAGTCAGTTGTTTTTCTTTTTTTTTCACTGGAATGCTTTATGTGTCATTCATCAAGTCAGACAATTATATCAAAATCCAAAAGATGTGCCTTACATGGGGCATTTCTTTTAGGAACAACCTGCTAAAAATGTTCTTGACAGGAATTTAAAATACTTTTAAACTGTTAATGTATAAATTTTTTATGCATATCCAACATTTAGTTTGATTAACATTTGTGAAATGTAATTTTTGACTACAAGATATTTACAAGTAAATGAAATATACCTGGAAGTTTTTACTGTTTTCATGAAGTTTAAACCATTCAAAAACAAGTTAAATCAGTACTTTGAAATTAAAAAAAATCATAGATTAATGGATTATTGTAAATTTGTTGGATTTGATAAAGCAAGTCAGTAAAAGTTATTGTTTTATTCAGCATTCCAATGTGTCGTCTGCTGAAAATCTCCCTCCCTGAAATATACATCGTCTGCTACAAATCTCTCTCCCTGAAATAAACACTGCCACGTGCGTCTGTTTACTACTGAAGGTTCATGACCTGTAATGATCACATGGCTCCTCCCAGGGAAATTCAAATTTCAAATTTGACAGCCAGTATTTTTTTCCAGAAATACACTTAACAAAGTTATATTTTGAATAATTTTGGTCAATCTTTATCAAAAATATCTATGCCTACAAACATGCCAAGTGTTGTTTAAATGCATTTGGTAATTAATCTTAAATCTTTGAAAAAGGGTCCCTGAAGTGAAGCATGCATAAAATTAATAAGAAACCTGCCCTAGCGCCATCTGCTGGCTTTTATAGTCCAGTTGGGCCTTTAAGGATAGAGGTGTCATGAACTGTTAACTCCATCTAAAATAAATTATTGCTACTAAGTTCATAAAGATTTATTTTAATTATTACACAACTAATGCTTACAAGATACATCCTAATGACCAAACATCTACTTCAAAACTGTGTCCTTTTTTCCCCAGAACTTCTGGAGCGATGTAGTTTGGTGTTCCACATAGTGTTCTATAAAGAAATAAAAATAATAATTGTGAATTTTATAAGCAGATTTGAATATTGTTAATTTTTCAACTAAATTTGTACAAATTATTTTGTTATAGAAAGTTAAGAACAGTGTCACCATAGTAACTTATTATAACAAAAATTTTAATTTATAGTAATTTCACTTATTTTCATGCACAAGTACAGGTTATCCAATACACACTTTGAAAAAATAAAATGAATAAACCACCCAAAAAATCAGATTTTATCATAAAATTGCTGGGTAAATGACAGGTTAACACCAAAAAATTTGATTTAACGTAAAAATTGCTAAGCAAATAACATGTGAAGTAATGACTTACTATAAACACTTGTTTCACCAAACGTGAAACTTCTCACCTTTTTCTTTCTCCGTTATAATCGACTCTCGTAGCAAGACCAAAGTCTCCGACCTTTATATCCATGTCATCATTGATGAAGAGGTTACCAAGTTTGAGATCTCTATGTATAATGTTGTGTCCATGAAGGTACTGACATGCCTGAACAACTTGTCGTACAAAATAACGAGCTTCTGGTTCTGTCACAGCTTTCCTTCTCTTGTGTAACTCCATCAAAGACTAAACAATCATAATGTAAACAAAACTTATGTGATGTTTTCATATTAGGTACATAATACATTAAACCTTATCTACTTGAAAAATATATTCTCTTTTAATGAAAAACAACTTAACTTGTCTAAATTGAACTATGATATCTAACAGATCATGTATATCAACATGGGTCATAGAAAATAACATCTCGCAAACAAAAAGTTGTGTTTGATTCTGCAGCAATAAATAACATTGCTAATGCCAATACAAAGTGCCTTGAATCATAATAATAATGATTAAGTCCTGTTAATAGTATTCTTGCTAAAAATTCCAAGAACATCTTATTCTTAAACATTCATTTTCATATTACAATTAATAGAAAAACATTCACACATGGGTTAACAGTTAAATTAGACAGTCCTTTAAATATCAATATAAAAATGCTAAAACCGATCAGGATGTAGACTTGAAGGCAGAAAAATTCCCTAAATTGGTTAATAATCTTGTCCAGATTGATAGACGGAGAAGTTGATTACAAGATTTTTAGTGTGGTAGGGGTTAAAACAAGTCAATTTTGCTGACAGCAAGCAAGTAGTTAATTGAAAGCAGGAAAAATTCATGTAAATACCCTTCTTCTGCACAACTCCAGTAAAATGTAGACATTGTCTGGGTCTTCAAAGAAACTGTGAAACTTCACCACATGTTTGTATGAAATCTCTCTATGTATAGAAATCTCCTGTGTCATCTGTTGAAAACAATAAACAAAATTAGCAAAACAGAAATTATAAAAAAAAATTAATTGGCAACATCATCAATATACTGTATATTATTGCTTCTTAAATTAGAGTGTTTTTTTTTTTCTTTTTTAAAATTATATCAAAGGCAGTCTTTCAGGTTATCATATTGTGTTTCAAGTTAAAATATATTAACTTTGAGCAAGATTAATGATAAGGTTTTTTCTTGCATATCAGACAGGATTATCTAATATTTACACTGGTGCAAGAAAACTCTATCTTACATCCCCCAGGTGATGTAAGACAAGTCGCGTGCTTTGAATGACGTCATTGCCGCACGCCTTTAATGAATGAATTGCGTTCATAGGATGACGTCACTTAACTGTTATGAATGAAGTTATAAGTTCATACGCTACTATAAGAGAAAAAGTGCGTTATGAGAATATCCGTTTTGGTAATTTCTGTCCTAAAAATAATTGATATGTAATATGCAAGAAAAAGAATAAAACACCAGCTGTCAGTGCAGACAGGAATATCTAAGCTCTTGGGTAACTGTTTAGTGGAAACTCGGCAGAGCCTCGTTACCGCTGTAAACAGTTACCCTTTGAGCTAGATATTCCAGTCTGTACCGGCAGCCAGTGTACGATCCTTAAAATCTCATGCTAAAGCCTTTACAGTGAGATGATGATATAATATTTGTCAGTGAAATATGAGTTGTATCACACCTTGTCTTTCTGGTGCTGCTTCACAAGCAGGGTTTTGGACACAATCTTTCCAGCAAATATTTCCTTTGTATCGAGATCTTGAAGCTCGTAACATTTTGCAAAACCACCCTGAAAATAGAAAAAAATTTAAAAAAAAATGAATAAAGTTTTCGACTCCTTTTTAAGCTGTATTCAAACAATGTTGAGAGGGTCTAAAAATAGGTGCTTGGCAAGTATCAGTATGATCTATTATTTTCCATCATAAATACAACTTAGGCGAGAAAATCACCATGTTTGATTGAAATGCTATACATTAGTTATGTTCCGATTGTCGCAAGTCGCAGTTACAGTGACTGTGAAACTTGAAGGTTGTGAAATGAAAGGCTTTGACTTTTTAAAGGACATTGGAAGTGTGGAGGAAAAAGATGATGAAAAAGTTCATCTCTTCATATAAAGTTAACATTACTGAAATAAATTGAGTTCCAGTTAATGATTAATCACAAGTTATAGTTTGTTGAACAGTTGAATTTAAATAAACTATTTGAAGTTTTTGTCAATTATCCACAAGCAGTGGTGATGTACATACTTTAAAAGTACTTAAATACTATTAAATCAGGTATTTTTTTCTTTAAAATTTTGATGTGATTGTCTTATTTCTGATCAAAATGTCTCCAATTCTTTTTTGTTAATGAGACAATTGTCCCTATTTTTTTTGTAACCTTAGCAGAACACTGAAACCACTGGAATTTTTTTTGAATTTTTTTTTTTTTTTGAGATTTGTGAAACTGATATTTTTAAACCCTAAAATTGCCCAATTTTGTATTGCAAATATTTAGCTATCTGATTTTTTGGTGTTTTTGGAATTAACACCACAATCTGTTTTAATTTATCACTTACATTTTTTTTTTAATTCACACAGAAAATTTAATAACCTTGTAAGAAATTCGGATTTGAAACCACTAGGCTAGTCGGACTACCAGATTGGAATATTCACTAGCCCAAAACACATTTCACTAGCACAATTCATTTGTTCAAATCAAATGTTTATATTGTCTCAGAAAATACAGTAGCCTGGTCGGGCTTGTTACTTTGAAAAGTTGGTAGCCCGAGGAGAAATTTAGTAGTCAGGGGCTATAGGACTACTGCTAATTTCGAACATACTTTACTGTCTTAATCTAATGAAATATGAATTTAAAACATATATTAAAGGTTTTCAATCCAAATTTTTTAACATTTTTACCATATTAGGCATTATACTGGTGAAAAAAAATGTGATAAAAAACTGTAATGGTAAGGTTGTCCCCTCTCACAAAATATCCAATTATAAAACCAATATTGAATACTTATAGAAAAAAATGTTTCTGGTGCTTATTGATAGACTTACTTTGAAAATGTGACAAAAATTGTCAATTTCTATGTTAATGAGAAAAAAATACAAAATGTTAAAAAACTGAAAAGGGATTTTACACTAAAACACCAAAATTACAATCAGAAATGAAGAAATATTAACTGAAATATAGGATTTAAATCATGTATTTATTATATAATTTATATAAAATGGGTCAAAGACAGAAAAGGCCGGGTTGCATATGTATACAAAATATCACGAGGCTGTGATGTTACTTAAATTTTCTGCCACTGTCTGACCATTGATGTTGAAAATTTAACTTAGTTGGTAAACCGGAAAAGAATGAGCATCAGACCTGAAATTGAATCCCACAATATGGGACCACAGTCATGTCAATGCTGTGAACCACATATCAAGAGGCTGTGGTAAGTAGTTGCTGAGAAAACTGTTACGAAAATTTCCTACTATCTATTTTGATCATTAATTATGTCAAAATTTAATGTTGAAAATTTAACCAAGTCGGCAAACAGGAAGTGGATGAGAGACAGATCTGAAATCAAATCCCACAGTATGGGACCATGTGTTGATGCTGTATACCAAATATCAAAAGGCTGTGATAAGTAGTTGCTGAGAAAACTGTTACGAAAATTTCCTACTATTGACCATTAATGTTGAAAATTTAACTAAGTCGGCAAACAGGAAGTGGAATGGCGACAGACCTGAAATCGAATCCCACAGTATGGGACCATGTGTTGATACTGTATACCAAATATCAAGAGGCTGTGATAAGTAGTTGCTGAGAAAACTGTTACGAAAATTTCCTACTATTGACCATTAATGTTGAAAATTTAACTAAGTCGGCAAACAGAAAGTAGATGAGCGACAGACCTGAAATCGATACCCACAGTATGGGACCATGTGTTGATGCTGTATACCAAATATCAAAAGGCTGGGATAAGTAGTTGCTGAGAAAACTGTTACGAAAGTTTTTTCCCCGCCTGCCCGCCGCCCAACATTCACCATATTATAACCCGGGTTTGCACCAGTGCAACCCGGCCAAAAATTATTATTTGTGGACACCAAATTTCTTTACTTTGAAAACAAAATCAATAATTTTACAACAAAAACAAAATTATCTACTTTGAAATAAAATGAACATGTTATTTTTAAGCATCTAGTGGACAGATAAGTTTTTAAACTTAATATTTATGCTTATATCATATATGAATTTGGACACATTATCTTTTGTTACTTTGTGTTTTCAAAATAAGGGTACAATAGGGGACGGATGTTACAGAAATGAACTAATGATTCTTTTTTTCAATAATACTTTAATCTTGTTCATATGTTGCATGATAGAGTAGTAAGCTTTTCAACTGTATAGGAATGTTTCACACAATAATAAAATACTATTTAAAACTAAGAACTAGCAGGAAACAAACACAAAATCCAAAACAGGATATATAGAAGAGGTACAAAAGTTAGAGATGTTGAAAGTATCCTTGTGATTAAAATTGGTCAATTAGTACAACATAGATTCTTTAGCCTTCTATAGTAAACTAGAGGATGCTTTTGTAAAAAAGCGCATGTCTCCCCCACTGCTGAGAATAACTGTGAATGGAAACAGGAATGGAAATGGAGATAAAAGAACAGAGTATATAAAACCAGACAACTGATATATCACTGATATATCAATAATAGTTAAATGTCCTCACTGATAAGAACTCTAGTTATCATCCGGAAATGAGAAAATGACCAATGGTCACTGTGACCTTAACCTTTGACCTACTGACCCCATAAACAAGAGGGATCATCTGCTCAATAAGACCAATCATCCTATGAAGTTTGAGGGTTGTAGGTCTAAAGGAACTCTAGTTATCATCCGGAAAGGAGAAATTAACCAACAGTCGCTGTGACCTTGACCTTTGACCTACTGACCATTAAAACAATAGGGATCATTTGATTAATAAGACCAATCATCCTATGAAGTTTGAGGGTTGTAGGTCAAAAGGAACTCAAGTTATCATCCGGAAATGAGAAATTGACCAACGGTCACTGTGACCTTGACCTTTGACCTACTGACCCCAAAAACAATAGGGATCATCTGCTCTATAAGACCAATCATCCTATGAAGTTTGAGGGCTGTAGGTCAAAAGGAACTCTAGTTATCATCCGGAAACGAGAAATTGACCAATGGTCAGTGTGACCTTGACCTTTGAACTACTGACCCCAAAAACAATAGGGATCATCTGCTCAATAAGACCAATCATCCTATGAAGTTTGAGGTCTGTAGGTCTAAAGGAACTCTAGTTATCATCCGGAAACGAGAAATTGACCAACGGTCACTGTGACCTTGACCTTTGACCTACTGACCCCAAAAACAATAGGGATCATCAGCTCTATAAGACCAATCATCCTATGAAATTTGAGGGCTGTAGGTCAAAAGGAACTCTAGTTATCATCCGGAAACGAGAAATTGACCAACGGTCACTGTGACCTTTGAACTACTGACCCCAAAAACAATAGGGATCATCAGCTCTATAAGACCAATCATCCTATGAAATTTGAGGGCTGTAGGTCAAAAGGAACTCTAGTTATCATCCGGAAACGAGAAATTGACCAACGGTCACTGTGACCTTGACCTTTGAACTACTGACCCCAAAAACAATAGGGATCATCAGCTCTATAAGACCAATCATCCTATGAAATTTGAGGGCTGTAGGTCAAAAGGAACTCTAGTTATCATCCGGAAACGAGAAATTGACCAACGGTCACTGTGACCTTGACCTTTGAACTACTGACCCCAAAAACAATAGGGATCATCTGCTCAATAAGACCATTCATCCTATGAAGTTTGAGAGCTGTAGGTCAAAAGGAACTCTAGTTATCGTCCGGAAACGAAGAATGGACGGACGGACGGACTGACGGACGGACTGACGGACAGGGCAAAAACAATATGTCTCCCCCCGAGGTGGGGGAGACATAACTAGTCATCTATCCCTGCCCCTCATAAAACAGTTGGATATGGGTCCTAACTATATATACACTAACACAGATGGGGATGGCATTTTATTGGAAGTTAATGAGCTGTATATTGGGAAGTGTGATAATATATTACAAAACAGTGGGGGTGCCAATATAGGGTGATATACTTGTTCATAACAGTGGGAGGAACTAACTGGGTGATAAACTGGTTCCAGGGCCTTTTCACTAGTTTTGGGGAAGGCGCCCTAGCCCTTTATGTGGGGAAAAAATGCACGGTTTTCATACTTTTGGGGAAAAAATCTTATTTTCCACTGGCAGTTTAACCATTATTACTATAAATAAAGACTTATTTAAAGGGAAAGACAAGGTTAAAATAAAAACTTGATTTCAGAAAAAGAATACTATAAATAATAAGTCTGCAAATTTTCTGCCGCCAAATAATAATATTAAACGAATGATAACAAAATTTAAATCGCTAAATCACCGATTTCTACAAATCGGTAAGCGCGGCCATGTTTGTGTATTGGCCGTATAAAAACAGGTGCGCGTGATGTCATTTCCCCACATCTTTTAGATTCATGATAAATCTAGTTGAATCGTAAGGAAATATTAATATAATAAAGTATGGATCTGACAATTTAATTTTCACAGGAGGTGTAGAGTAGATTTTTTATGGTTCAAAATACGTAACAATATCAAAAAAAATAATAAAAAATAAATTAAAGAAACGTACGGCTAGCCAAAAGCTCTAGCCATACGTGAGTCACGAACGACTAGCCAGGACGCACTGTATTGTCTAGCCGTACGGCAATTTTCAAAATTATATGGAAGTCGAACGTTATAAAATTGTTGATTTTCATGCTTATCATTTGTTGTTTAATATGTATGAATTATTAAATCATTTTTGTTAATTTTAAGCACATGGATCGAATAAAAAATGATCGGAGTGGAATAAATAAATAAAAAGAACATTGAATGGAAAAAAAACGGTGAAATGCAAAAATAACTAGAACTATCACTAAAAGTGATTAATACCCCCACAAGACTGCTTCGGAAATGAGGATGTTACTAGTAACAGAATACCTTGTAAAAGAATTGAAATATAGAGTTATGGTTGTGGGCAATTAAAGATAGTTGTGGTTCTTGTATATTGCATTTCCTTTCAATGTGGTTGACCATTGAAGAAGTTTTATTGAATTACTCTGTAATAAGTCCAGAAATACAAAGAAAAGGAACAAAGGGCAATAACTCTATAAATACTGACGATGGAGTTATAGTTCTCGTGCACTGCACTTCTTCCCTTTTTTTGTGCTTGACAATTGTATGAAGTTGTTTTGAATTTTTAACCAGTATGTTTTAAGTTATGCTCCAGACAAGGAAAAGTATCAAAGGGCAGTAACTCTGTATTTTGTCAAAATGGAGTTATGGCTCTTATGCACTGCACTTCCTTTTAATGTCCTTGACAACTGTATGAAGTTGTATTGAATTCCAAACAGTAGTTTTCAAGTTATGCTCTGGACAAGGAAAAGTAACAAAGGGCAATAACTCTGTAATTTGTCAAGATGGAGTTATGGTTCTTGCTCACTGCACTTCCTCTCAATGTGCTTGACCATTGTATGAAGTTATATTGAATTCCAACCATTAGTCTTCAAGTTATGCTCCGGACAAAAAAAAGCAATGGAAAAGTAACAAAGGGCAGTAACTCTGTAATTACTTTAGATAGAGTTATGGTTCTTGTGCACTGCACTTCCTCTCAATGTGCTTGACCATTGTATGAAGTTATAATGAATTCCAACGATTAGTCTTCAAGTTATACTCCAGACAAAAGAAAGCAATGGAAAAGTAACAAAGGGCAATAACTCTGTAATTACTTTAGATAGAGTTATGGTTCTTGTGCACTGCACTTCCCCTTACTGTGTTTGACAATTGTATGAAGTTGTTTTGAATTCCAACCAGTAATTTTCAAGTTATGCCCCGGACAAGGAAAAGTAACAAAGGGCAATAACTCTGTAATTAGTCAAGACAGAGTTATGGTTCTTGTACACTGCACTTCCTCACAATGTGCTTGACCATTGTATGTAGTTATATTGAATTCCAACCATTAGTCTTCAAGTTATGGTCCGGACAAAAGAAAGCAATGGAAAAGTAACAAAGGGCAATAACTCTGTAATTACTTTAGATAGAGTTATGGTTCTTGTGCACTGCACTTCCCCTTATTGTGTTTGACAATTGTATGAAGTTGTTTTGAATTCCAACCAGTAGTGTTCAAGTTATGCCCCGGACAAGGAAAAGTAACAAAGGGCAATAACTCTGTAATTAGTCAAGATAGAGTTATGGTTCTTGTGCACTGCACTTCCTCTCAATGTGCTTGACCATTGTATGTAGTTATATTGAATTCCAACCATTAGTCTTCACGTTATGGTCCGGACAAAAGAAAGCAATGGAAAAGTAACAAAGGGCAATAACTCTGTAATTACTTTAGATAGAGTTATGGTTCTTGTGCACTGCACTTCCCCTTATTGTGTTTGACAATTGTATGAAGTTGTTTTGAATTCCAACCAGTAGTTTTCAAGTTATGCCCCGGACAAGGAAAAGTAACAAAGGGCAATAACTCTGTAATTAGTCAAGATAGAGTTATGGTTCTTGTGCACTGCACTTCCTCTCAATGTGCTTGACCATTGTATGTAGTTATATTGAATTCCAACCATTAGTCTTCAAGTTATGGTCCGGACAAGGAAAATGCAACGGACGTCTGGACCGACCGACCGACCGCCCGACCGACCGACCAACCGACCACCGGGTGACTCCTATATACCCCCCCAAACTTCGTTTTTGGGGGTATAATTATATAATTTTCAAAACAGTAGATAAATATCGAACATAAAAGCACAGTCAATCAATTAATTAGCCTTAATTAAAACCTATCCAGGGACTGACAATAGAATTTTAGAATGCCTTTCACGGAAAATGCAAACTTTCCTTGATACAGTACCGTCGGTAATTGTCGCAATTATCAAGAGCCCAACAACAATCATTTTCAGTGTTTGTTGTTGTTGGTCTTTTTTTCATATAAAAGGTGTCGAAAATTAAACTTAATGAAACAAAAAAGGATTATTATCAAAAATTTGTAAACTATTTCAATTGGTGTAAATGCAAGCAAAGGCTATTTTTTCTCGACATCTTGCGATGACAAAGATCGATATATATAGCGATCAAGGCGATTAATCTCTAAAAAGTTAACATCCAAAGACAATTAATGCTGTTTCTTGGTTAAAATCCTCGCTTAAAGTCATAAAATAACATATGCATTTTCGACTTCCATAAAATTTTGAAAAGTGCCGTACGGCTAGCCAATACAGCGTGTCCTTGCTAGTCGTACGTGACTCACGTACGGCTAAAACTTTTGGCTAGCCGTACGGGCCCGTACGCTAGCCACTTCCATTATAAAAACCCTACTAAAACGTGTTCTTAATAGTACATATAATTAATTTTTTGCAGTTTGATTCTGACTTTCAAATTTAAAGGTGTGAACATATGTTATAATTGAGGTACACATTTCAAAAATATCAGCAACTGTTTTGAAAAGTAAATTGTTAACATGTCTGTCAACGTATGATGCTACGCTTCGTAATCGTGGCCTAATATTAACTGCAGGCAAACATTTTTATTGGCTGCTCAAAAATCTAATTTGCATAATTTATTCACACAATTGCTGGTTCTTACTACTTATGTCTAATACTGCGCATTGTCCATTTTAATTGTTCCTAATTTGCACCAAATGCTCCTGTCACACTGTGTACTGACGATTTTTATTGGTCCTTGTATGCCTCTGTGCCGACAGACCTTTTGATCATGCACAATATTGCCCTAATTGGTTTATCACCCTTGTCAAATATTCTAATGACGAATGACATCTATTTTTTACGCTTCATCAGTGAACTGAATGACCTTAGGGGGAATTCGGTTCCACACCTGTCAAATTGTACTGTAGTAAATTACAGCACGTCATAAAATAGCAACACATTTTTTTCAGTTCCCAATAATCATTTTAAATATTAAGTAGATTTATGATTTTTTGTTTTATTGGATTAAATGTACGGTAGAAGAAATGCGTATCTGTCGGGGAAAGTAATTTGGTAAGTAGATAACGTGGAAAAAAGCTTTGGGGAACTGGATAAACCCGAGAATATGCGTAATTATAGCGGAATGGGCAACCTGTTGCTGTTGGTACCAGTTTTGACTGGGTGCCTAAATAACTTTACGGACAGTTTTGTTTTCATACGAAATAAGTCTGGCTGCCGATTTTCCTGCGCCTTTCTCATTTTTCGCGTCAATGGCGGAAAATCGCGCCCTCAGCATATTGGATTTAGTTGATATTTTACCTGAAAAATATGACCGGCGATGTACCCTATTTGGACAGCTTGTCTAGCGAAAATTAAGTACAAAATAAAAGGATATATCGTCAATTTGAAGAAGTTTCTCATAGTTCCCAAAGTAAATTTATGGTTTATCTTTGAAAATTAAGCAGTCATTGCTTAAATCATGTGGTGGGATCATCAGCAAGCTTGAGTATCGGGCAAATGATAATTAATGTCGCGGCGTCTTCAATTAATTAATTTAAGCAATTCAGTTCCATATGATGTTTTCATAAATAATATATAATGTACGCAATTAAATTAATAAGTTCTTCATCAAGATATATTTCAGTTGTACCAGCGTGTACAACTATACCGGAAGTGGGTATAACACGTCACAATCTCGGTCTCGTCTGTCTCGCGAGAATGACAGAACGCCAAAATGGCGGCGCCCATGAACTTATTTCTCAAGTAAAAAATAGTGTCTTTAAACACGAATTTCTCTCTTATAGGGTTGATGTCAATAGGGAAACTGTCATGGTTCCTCTTTTTAAATGATGAATATTTATATTAGACAGACATCGATACATCCATTCTTATTCCTTTAAATCATACATTTGGAGGAAATATCGTAATATATTTGCATATTTTCCTCCAAACACTTATTTTAGGAGCTTTCTGTCCAACATAAGTTAAAGGGATTTTTTTACAGATCAATTTATTGCCACTTTTTATTTGCCCAATAATACATCGACTCATATTTCTTAATTATAGAAAATTTACGTAGGACATGCGAGGGTTCTTGATTTGATTCAGAGGGAACATATTATTATCAGTTCCCACTGTATCACTGTTACTTGCACTGTTGTGCTAGACTCGCTATTTACCACACTTGGGCATGTTGTGCTACTAGGACACACAAACTTGCTAGTGGATACATCTAATCTCTTGCATTTACAGGAAAGTCAACAATTTGTCCAATTTTTCATAAACAATTACAAATGTCACTCAATCGTATTTTCTTCTTGTTTTGTGACATTGTTTACATTTGCGACATCGTAAATCGGTCGCCGTATTGTCGTAAAAAAATCACATGTGCACTAAAAAAATAACTTTCAGCGGGGTTTTCCCATGTTCAATTGTATTGAATCGAGGTACCCATCTAGTGGGTAATTGAATAATTAGCTTTCATTGGACAAAAACAATGATCTATTTTTAAACAAGAAAGTTTGCTTACAAGTTTTTTTCTTCGATTAAACATTTCTCTGAAAGGGAAAATCTTCACAAGAAGGGGAATTTTAGACTGTTTTTTGGGGGAAAAAGGTAGTAAGTTGGCTTGGGGAAGTAGCCGAATACCGGCTACAGCAAAGAAGGGTAAAATGGCCCTGGGTTCATAACAGTGGGAGGAACTAACTGGGTGATAAACTGGTTCATAACAGTGGGAGGAACTAACTGCCTATCATGTAACCTAACACCTTGAATAAAATTTTTATTTCAAATTTCAGCATTATATGTTCTTAGTTCTTACCATTTGACCCATTTAATATTATTCAAAATCCTAAGTAAAGGATATAGTTACAACTGTAGGACTCCTTTAATGAAAAAGTTGGAATATGTGTTACTTATTAATGAAGTTTTCCCAAAAATATTTTGAACCTATAAATTTTATTGAAAATTATGACAATACTTTGTAGTTAAGCAGTTCATTTACACTGAAATATTAACACAGAGAACTTCAAAAGTTAGAAATAATGAGCTTGTTGCACTGAATCATAATAACATATTTGGATAATGCTGCTCTTATTCCACATACATAAAATTCAATTTTCATCAAATACATGCAATTTATTATGTTTACACATGCATTCTTACTTCCAGTGATTTTTCTCACTTAATTGGGAAGAAGCCTTAGCCTCTTGATTTTGGGAAAAAATATAGCTAAAATTGCTAATTTGGGAAGTGAAAAATCAGGTTTAAGTTGAGATCTTTGAGAAAACTGCATGATTTTAAAGAAAATTTCAATTGGGAAGAGGCCCTTTATCGGAGTCTGCTATATAAGCAGGAAAATCGCTGACTTCATTTACATCTAATGACTACTTATATGGGCTGTATCCTGGATTAGACCCAGGGGTAAGTATATATTAGGTTCATTTGATTCTCTTTATTGTATTATATATGCAAGTTTTGTTTCTAAAATATACACAGGAGTGTGATCCAAGAGATTGCCCTTTATTTCGAATCCAGGTCAGCTCGGCCCTAAAACATACTCGGCCCCCGAGTCAGCTCGGCCTTATTCCAACTCGGCACGGGTCAACTCGGCCCACTTTTAAAAATGGGTAAAGGACATCAAAGGACTCCTATTGCCACGGGCTATTATTATCAATCAATGTGTATGTTAAAGATACCGATTAATTAGGTGATAATTATGATTGACTCATTCATTCGAATTTGATTAGTGACCACCTCCAATTAATTAATTAGAAGCCTACAGTATGCTATTAAGTATACACATTTTTGTTGTTTCATATTTTTTTGAAAATTATTTTACAAACAAAATGCATCTAAGGAAACACATTTTTATCTATATATTCACAAGCACAAGTATCGGACCTGGGAAGAAAAAATATGAAGTTATTTTATCAATCTGTTCATATTTTTTCTTCCTAGGTTCGATAATCGTGCCTGTGTCTACATTAATTTTATCGAATCTGCAATACAAATAAATAACTTTTTTTTTCTAAATATACTTTATTTCAGCAGAGGTACAATGTATAAATATATAATAATAATAAGATATTTCTTATTATTCATTTACCTTAACAACATGCAACGCAAAGTAAATACGTTATAGGCCTATATATTTTTGTAAAGTGGGCCGAGTTGACCCGTGCCGAGTTGATATAGGGCCGAGTTTACTCTTTTCCTTTATTTCTAGTTGCAGTTGGTTACTCCTTGGCAAATTATGAAATTCTTTAGGAAGGACATAAAACTAGTATTTTGGACTATGTACAGCTCTTTGCATCTATCCAAAATTGTTTTGTTAAAGTTAAACGATTGAAATAAATTCATTAAGCCCGAGAGGCACTGATCTA
This sequence comes from Ruditapes philippinarum, assembly GCF_026571515.1. Taxonomy (NCBI): domain Eukaryota; kingdom Metazoa; phylum Mollusca; class Bivalvia; order Venerida; family Veneridae; genus Ruditapes; species Ruditapes philippinarum. The sequence continues at coordinate 17,310 of NW_026863120.1, read as the reverse complement.
TTGGATCAGCCATATTTGAAAAACGTGTCTGAACACGCGAGCAAACAAAATAACGGTTAAAAATATTGGAGATCGTTGCATTATGGAAACATTACTTAGCATTTCCTCAATTCATAATGATTCATTTCGATCAAATATAATAAATAAAAAACAAAGTTCTGCCGATTTATCGCAAGATTTTGTACCTTTCCTAAAAATCGACCTTTTAAGTATCGCTTTCTCGTAGACGGGTCAGTTATCATGTCAGGAATATGTTCCTTCTTCACATCGTCTCTTCTACTTGCGCTTGAAGTCATCCTGTTTCTTTGGGTTTGCTTTTTTTACCAAAATATTGTCTTTTAAAATATCAAAACCTTTTTTTCATACAAATCTTTTCTCTCCGTCAATGATCGGCCATTTTCAAACTCACGATATTTCAAATTTTTGGGAAATATTCAGGCTACATGTAAACAATCACCCGATTGGTTAATTTCAAACGGAAAACTTCGTGATTGGCCAATCATGCCGCCACCTAGCGTACAAGTTTATTCCCGTATTATGACGTAGAGAGAATCTATGTTCCGAATTTTACCATTGGATATTTGAAAATATTTTCACCAATCGTCTATATTCTAACATTTGTAAGAAATTGCACGAGTAGCGAAAAGAAAAAATATCAGGAAAACCGCGAAAAGTCTATTATTTATACATATGATAACGACTTTATTTTGGTTGCTTACTCCACCCAGGGTCTTTCAATTAGAATGGTATGGAAACGCTCTATGTAAATTCTTATCGCTATCAATTAAATATGTCTCGGTATAACACGGTGTTGTTTGCTATACGCAACTTATGCAAGTGTTCAAGAAAAGGGCAAACATCAAATACAGGATTAAAAATGGAAAATCTAACAATAGATATGATGTTCTTTAAAAATCTTTAAAATTGTGAAAAAAGATAAAAAAAAATATTTCATAAAATAATGTTTTTAAAGCCATGATCTGTTAAAAACATAGATAATGCTTGTTCAGAATATTTGCCGACAAAAGGTGCCATTTTGAAAATGCGCATAATTAAACATTTAATATTTGCAGGGTCTTTCAAATAGAATTTCTATTTGAAAGACCCTGCTCCACTGCAGTATTGTACAAGAGTGTTAACTTCTTCATGCAGGAACACAGTATGAGCAATCTAAAAATGTTGGTATATAGCTTTGATAGAAGCAAAAAGACATAAGAATAAATATGAAAAAAAGACAAGGCGATGTTTACAGAACGTACGTAATAACGTCCTTCTTTTCTACAGTTTTACGTTGATTGGATTTGACCGATGTAAAAAATAGCTTCAAATCCGCGGTTTACGTATAGATATTTGGACAACATATATAACGCAGCCCTTCAAACCAGCAGGACACCTAGAAATAAACCAGGGATACAACTGCGGTGAAAACAGCAAAGGGATATGTAATAAATAAAATGAGAAGAACCAAAAGGGGTCGTGTAAATTGCATGGAGATTAATGATCACCACATTGTGCTTCGGAAATTAACCATTTAAGGGCATGGCTGGTGACATGCCTGGGTTCGTACTCGACATCGAAAGCTGAATTAAGTTCCTAAACGGGTGGAATGACCCTTGTTAAACACAGAATACATACATTCATTGGTGACCTTCAATTTTTAAAAAGAGTGGGACAATCTTTTTTATATAATTTAGTTAAATTTTATGTCTGATCCTTAATGTTTCTCATAATCATTTACCATTACAATATTCAATCTCTTGAAATATAGTACCTATTCAAATTAACTTGACAGCAAAAAAATATAACCATAATACCATTTTAAATGCTTTTTTTACAGCAAGAAAAGTGTTGTTTTTTCTTGTACAAGTTTTCACGGCTTTGATTAAGGGTATCATCTTACATATTGCTAGTAGAAATTTGAGTTGCTCTAGACTTTTATAGCCACACCATTGCTTTAAGTGAAAAAAAAGTTAATTATGGCAAAATATGCCAGATGCTGCAACTACAATTTTAAAAATAGATAACTAAAATTGATGTAAAACAATATTTGATATTCTTAAGTTTTCTTATCATATGCTACGGAATTGTAAAACTCCAACAATTAGCTTTTTTTTTAAAATAAATAAAAGAAAGCATATAAAAAGTTAAATGACACGAACATAATAAACGTTGACTCTTGTTAAATAATGTGTTTGGTAAAAATGTTTCATAAAAATCACAATATGTTTCTTAATTATGTTTGATTGTGTAATATATTGCATTTACAACTGTCCAAAATTATATAAATTTTTGACGAGTGCACAACATGATCACTTGCTGTTAGTCTTATGATATATAGGTTTTTATCTTAATTTCAACATTGTACATGTATTTATTATAAGTCATGAAATGTTTGAAAATAAAATTAGTAGCAACTGCATTCTGTACGTACATGTATAAATGTGTAATTTCAAACGCTGATTTATACATTACTTTGTACTGTACAGAACTCTACTTTAGACAGGGTATTTTTTATTTGAAAGACCTGTTAAGAAGTTTAGACCTATTTACTTAATTAATCTATTTTATTTACTGTACTGAATGTCTGCAGTATAGGGCGTATGTCTAAAATTTTATTGATAAAAGGTCAATTTCCTAAAGCCGTTCACGAGTGACCACACTGTGTAGTTTGCACCTTTCCGTTTCTTTCCTCAAGCGTTGTAGTGACACTGAGAAAAAGTCACGTGGTGGACAAAATGGCGATGTTGGCAGAACCGAGACGAAAACAAAAATTTTCATTTGATCCGCGAAACACAAACTGGAGTAATGGTAAAACACTTACATTTCTCCAGCTTTACAATTAGATTGATATGTTTATCATTTTTCACGGTGTCCTAGCCGAAGTAAAAACTTGAATGTGATTTCGTGGCGATTACCGAAAAAAACACGTGGTGAATTTACAAATTATAGAACACTCATTTTCAATAAATGAATGCATTTAAGAAATAAAAGGAACTAAATACTAAATGTTTTCTATGAGTTTATTAACTATCGAAAATTTAACTAGTAACATTCATCTGAAAAACTGTGAAATATTTTGAACATTTCTATAAAGATAACGATTTTATAAACAAATGTATTATGAGTGTTGAAGTTTCAAAAATGTAGTCTGTAATGTACGTTACGTCAGACAAATAACATCATCCTGGCTATATTGTTGTGAAATTTTACCTAGAAATTAGTTTATTTCATAAAGACAATATCGGATAATTCATACATTCAATTTAAAACAGTTATAGGCATTTCCTATAAGAGGGTGGAAACTTAACCGAACCACGTATAAATCTGCAAGAAACAAATCAAGTGCTAATACAAATGTTAGTATTCGCTTTGATTAGAAAACTTGCTAAATACTTGTTTTGTTCATTTCAACCACAAAGTAAAACATAGCTTTACCTATACAAGAATCCGTTATACATAGATTTGGCAACTTTTACAAGTTCTGATGGCGAAAAGACAAGTTGCAAGTTTTGAAAGATTCGTTACAAAATTATAAGTTACATTTCCAAAACCATAAACCTTTAATAACATTTAATAAACATATAAAACTTTGTCAAAATAATATTTCTGCGATATCTAAAGTCAATTTAACGTTTGTATTTACAAACCCATCTCTGTTTAAAAAAAATTGAACATTTTAACTAACAAACAACAATAAAGGCAATATTTTGCAAAATTAAACAATAAACTTTAACTGATTACATTCGTTTTGCTTATTATTCATAAACATACAAGTTAACTCTTTGAACATATACAAATAATTGTAAAAATAAGAACGAAGGCACTTTTTTACCGTCAATATATTATTAAAGTTTATTTTAGAAATGTTCGTTACAAAACTAAATACCTGTATGTTTTCAAACAAGAATCTACTCAAATGCTTTTAACAATATAATTTTGAGACGGTTTGCATAGTCAGATAATAAAATAAAAAATGTAACATTATGCAATTCTCAATGACGATCTAGTCGATGGTTCAAGCACTTAAAGTAACGAACATGTCATACTATATGTCATGTTACATTTAACCAGTTATTTTTTCACAAATAGTATTTCAACTTTGTCTATGTCAGCATCTGTTATGAGAAGCATGCGCTTTGACTTTCCACTAGTTACTGGTGTTGATACTTTGCATAGAATATCACTATAGTCAACCCAGATCACATCAGGTCTGGATGGCCACTGAAACATCCGTTTCTTTTGTTGTAGGAATGTTACTTCAAATGTGCTGTCTTCTTCGTCAACAGTGATTATCTTACCAATGTACCAGCGACCCAAATATAACGCAGCTATATAATCATCTACATCATACTTTTCAGCTTTCTCTGTTGTAATAGATTGCACACCTGGTTTATTTGCAGATGATTCCATCCTCATTACTGCTTTGTGCTGTTACTTTTGAGACGAGTGTTTCATTTCTCCAAGTACTGCAAGTAGCGGATTCATGTGACAAACAGGTTGTACAGTAACAACTAGTGTTACGAACAGCCACGCAATTATCTCCTTTACCCACGACCGCATGCAATTTCATTGTTCCAACAATAGGTTTTAGATTGAGTTGATTGTTCTCTTTAGCTTTGTTTTCACACTCTTCTGTAGAAACAAATACAAATTTCACATTCTTCACAGTACAATTGACAGATTGAGACCACGCATAGAAATCTGACGGATCCTGTATACAAACTTTCCCAGTATTTACTGCCTCGTCTGCTAAACGCTTTACTCGGCCACCAAGGCCATCGCAATGGCCCTTTTCCATGTCCTGCTTCCCAGTAGTTCCATTTAGCATGTATGCCGTAGGTACTGTTGTGATTCGCTATGCAACGGAAGATTAGCTTGTTTCTGTACTGGGAAGTAGGACTATCTGTCCAATAATGTATACATGTTACTTCAGGAATAAGTAGTTTTACAGCTGGAATAAGTTTGTCAATAATTGTAAGAACTGTGTTTGCGTTATGGCCCATTTCATCTGAAACAAAGACAAAGCTTTGATGTAGAATTTCCTTGGATGCCTCCGTCTTAAAATATATAACGACTGGATGTAGAGTTACGGCGGTTTGATTCCAATAGGCTGACTGTATTTCCTGGACAGATTTGCATGAGTAATTTTCACTGAAATCCATGTGAATTATACAATGATTGACGGGCAAATTTTCTTTCAGGTTTTTCATTTCTGAATATTGTGTCTTGATTCTCATAACGTGTTGGTCAAACTCTTCAATTTGTGATCTAAGATGAGTTAAAAACTCTTGTGGTTTCATGATACTGTCAACTATTTTCATAACTGACTTCTTTTGGCCTTTAACTTCAATTTCAACGCGTTTCCATTGACCAACTTGTATTTCATCACCTGAAGCCAACTTTTGTTCAGTTTCTTGAAGCAGGTCTTGTTTCCTTTCAAGCATTTTCTCTCCATTAAGTGTACACTCAATGTTTTTCTTCTTGAGAGCTTTAAGAGTCAGCGACATGTTTTGGTGCTTGGTACAAAGACATGTGTCTCTTGTGATCATGTGTGTAAGTCTTATTCTCGCCGGTCTTATCCTCGTGAAAGAGGTGAAAGACAACTTGATACTAGGATTTTCTGACATGAATTTATGGTAAAGAGTTGAGAGATAGTCAGTTAATACTCTTGTTTGATACTTCTCTCCGTTTTCTGATCTAACGTAATCTCTTTTGCCAGGCATAGCTCGTGAGTTTTCGTCTCGCTCGAGGAACTCTATCACCTTTTCTCTAGACTTTGCAATTTCCCGTCGGCGGTTCAAATTTTCAATACTAACACTCTTGCATGTAACTTTTGACAATTTATTCCTGCTCATATTTGTTTTTTCTCCAAATCTTTTAAGCAACTTGTATTTCTTCAATAAATTTCCCGCTACTAAATTTTGTAATATCCTTTTAGCTTTTACAGGTGCTTTATGTGCTGCAACTTTGATCTCATCGCAAACAGCATTTGCAAAAACTAACTCTTTATGCACACGTTTTCTTTGTTCTTGTGTAAGGTTAACTCTTTTTAGTAATTTTTGCAGCCTTTGATCTTGGTGTAATTACAATGTTTCATTTTCATTTTTTTCTTGTTTCATTTTCTTTGAATTGAACGCATAGTCAACTCTTGTATTTTCTTTTTAAAGGTTATCATAGTTTTCCTTTAAAACTTTAAACTCTTTCTTAGTTTTTGCCAGTTCTTTAGTGACTCTCATTCTTGGACCATTTGTTCGAAAATTCATTCTTATTTGTAACCTATTTCTGCCTTCAAGCTGTGCACTTTCGTAACCACTAGAATCCATGGTACTTGTATCTGCATTTTCTCTACTATTCTCAACATTCTGTAGGGCTGCTTTTCTTCTTTTTTGTCTGTATAATCTTAAATATTCTTTGTTTTTCTTGTTCCGTTCCTTTCGCTTCTCTTCTGACAAGTATTTATTTTCTACGTACGATTTTCGTCTTCTTTCCCTCTCTTTTGATAAGTAATTTTCATTGTCTCTTTCTTTTAGTCTTTGTCTGTAAGCCTTTTGGATTTCGGCTCTTGATTTCGCCATATCTGAAATACAAATTCGATTTTAAGTCACTAAAATGTTCGTTATGATTTCTGACATGTTCGTTACCAAACTTAAAATGTCATGACAATATGTTACTTGCACGTTTAAATATACAATTCTTAAAATTATGAATATTTAAGAATTGTTTTATATTTTCTAAGACAATTCTTAAGATAAATGTAATAAAACACATTTATTAAGTCGAAATATATAAACAGCTCGGTCGAAGTTTGAAAGCCAAGTATAAAGTTTCTGATTTGTAGATATTTTAAGGTAATTAAAGATTCTTTTTTTAGATTTAAGATCAACATAGGAAGATATTTCAAGTAGCACAAAGGACAAGAAATATCCATTTAATATTTAGACAAAATATTCTGTCAATTTAATTAAAATGTTCGTTACTAAAAGTAACGAACATGTCACAACATTTATGTGGCTGTTATAAAGTTCAGACCCGCCTAACAGAAAAATAACAAAATTACACAAATAGCACATTATCATTTTAAACCAAAATCGAAAGCTTTTGAAAATTAGTAACATAAATGCAATTTAATGCTTTCTTTGAAAGAATACACTACTTACCACGATTTAAAAATACCCAAAATGGTTTAAAAAAAGCGCGATCGATTAAAACCCTTTAATTTTCCGGGCCCTATTTTGTATGGGCATTCGCAAATGTGACGTCATAGCCATAGAGAGAAGAAAATACTGCGCAACCTTCTCTAATTAGTAGTTCTTTAATTGCTGTATCGAACATTTCTATAACGAACATTTCAATTCATTTATTCATGAACAGTTGTGCAATAACAATCACATGTAGATATTCTTTATAATGATTTTAAAGTAATGTTGTTTTGTGATGAATATTTTCCAGGCAGTTAATTTTGTCTAATAGTTATAGGGCCTCTGTTTTTAGAATTAACGAACATGTCAGCGTAAAGTCGTTTTTCAACAGTATAGCGACTTATGTGTTAATTATGTCTATGTTAAGAGACCTGCTTATTTAATTTGTATTCCAACCAGTACACAATAAAACGTGCGTGCAATACCGCAAAAATAAATTTAATTTCTTAAGTTTTCTCCATATGTTTGTCTCACATGAAAAATCGGTAACGAACATTTTTAGCAGAAGCAAATATAAAAACTTTTACCGGAAAACAATTCCAAGCAAACGATTAGGTTTGTAATAGGCACTATGTCTTTTGTAGTGAATAATAACAGTTGTTAACTATAAATTAAGATGTTTAGGGTTTATTTTAAACATCTTCCTTACTGTAGAAGAAGAACTGAATATACCGTCTATCAGACGGCGACAGTAACGAACATGTCAAAACTAAATATGTTTTTGAAAAAAAATCTGATATGTTATAAAATGGCATTTTTTTTATTACTATTTTTGAAGACGGAAGTGTTTAGGTATTTAAGGACAATTTTTGTCTGTCTTTAAGTACTTCATTAACAAAATAATTCTGTGCGACAACCGTGCACTCGTTTATTGAAAATGAGTGAGAAACGTCAACACGTATCGGAGCACTTTTAGAATCTGTCAGCACAGCAAAATCAATGTTTTAAAATCCTGACCCAAAACCGTTCGGTGTGTTTATTGGTCACTACCCCACCTCTCTCTTTATTTTACATACAATATTATTTATTTATTCATTCATATACAATGATACCTTTTTAATCCAATTATCTAATCAATTATGAGATAACTGTTGAATAAACAACCAATCAACATGTTGAATAAACAAGGTGACATGCAATAAACACTTAATCAGGTCTAGGATTTCATGATATTTATGGACTGTTCGTAAATTTACAGACAGTCTCGAAATTTAAAGATTTTTCAATCCATAAATTTACAGATATTCCATGTGAAATTTGCTGTTTTTAGTTTTACAATAAAATCCGCAGCTAAAGACAAGTTGTTTTATAGATTGTTTATAATTACAAAGGTAATAGGGTGAGTTTCATCTTTGTATGATGATTTTGAAATTTTTGTTAAAAGTGAAAATTGAAAGTCATCAAACTGTTCTGAATCTTAGCAAACTGTTACATTTAATCATATAATACCTAACCTTATTCATTTTAACCTGCGGTTTTAAATTTCAATGCAACTTCTACTATTTTCTTACTTAATGTCTGTAAATTTACAGATAAGAAAATCTGTAAAATTATGGATTGTCCAAAAATTTACAGACTGTCCGTAAATATAATGAAATCCTAGACCTGTTAATGGATGAAAGTGCTTTGTATAACAGTGGGCAATACGATGATCATGAATTAAGGACTGGGGAATTCTTGGAGAAAGTGGGTGAATTTATGGACGTTTATAAGAATGTGGTTCTTTGAACCAGTAAAATGTTATGTTTTATTACATGTTATATGAAAATGATTTAAAGAAATTATTACATGTGTTATTTGTTTCTGAATTATTTACTAAACAAATATTTACTCTTCCAAATGTCTGTAAATTGCCCTTTAATTAAAAAATTATTAATCAAATAATACTAAAAATAATTAAAATAAGCATATGATATAAAAGCATTATGTTGTTGGCTTATTTACTTTATAGAAAAAAATCTACAACCCTCCTACCTCTCCAAAACAGGCTGGTGAAAATGCCTGATGAGGCTTATGTCTTAAAAAAATCTTATTTCTAGAAAAAGAAATAAAGATATTTCTTTTAAACTTAGGGGCGTCCATGGCCAAGTGGTTAAGGTCATTGACTTCAAACCTCTTGCCCCTCACCTCTGTGGGTTCGAATCCCAACAGGGACTTTGGATTCTTTCATGTGAGGAAGCTATCCAGCTAGCTTATGGAACGTCGGTGGTTCTACTCAGGTGCCCGTTTGTGCCTGAAATAATGCATGGAAGGTCACCTGAGGTCTTCCTCCACCAGTAAAGCTGGAACATTGCAGTATGACCTATAATGTGTCGGTGTGACGTAAAACCCAAAACAAAACAAAAAACATCTTTTAAACTTTGTTTGTTTATTAATAATATGTAAAACATTTTAGTTTACACAAAGTTTACCATTATTTTCCGCTGTCAATCGACAGAATATAGTATTTCAATATGAGATACAGGTTTATGTAAAAGTTCTGATGATTTATATATGTATAATCACAATGAAAAAAAAAACATTCAAAGATTGCAGATAGGTAGCAAATGAAAATATCATCAAAAGAACGATTATACTCAACATTAGATACACGCATACTGCAGGCAAAGGATTAATTTTCAATCATACCTTATTTCAGATGAGACAAAGTTTGGACATAAATTAATGGAGAAGATGGGTTGGTCTAAAGGTAAAGGACTTGGGGTTAAAGAAGATGGTAAAACTGAAAATATCTCTGTCACATTGAAGAATGATACAAGAGGTAAAATGTTATATGTGTATACCATTCTTAAATTATAATTTATAGTTTTGTAATATTGATTTATATTAGTGCTTGGACAGTGAGATTCTTTGTCAATGATATGACCAAGTCTGTAGAAAATCTTTCATTTTCTATCTGCCTGACAACTAACTCATTTGAAGATTCTGCTTTTTTGTTTGGTTTACCTTATTGCTAGGTGTAAATTCTGTGTTAAGGTTTTGTATGCTTACCTGGAAACATCTTCAATTATACCACTGTAGGCATTGACTTAAAACTGTACACTTGTCTTAGGGATCATGTTTTTCGGTCAAGAGTCTGTCTGCTTGGATGGGGGGGGGGGGTGGGGGGGGGGTTCTGGTTCCATCCTCAGTTGAGGTAAGATTCTACGTGACAGTTGATCTCGAACATTGAGTCTAATTACCATTTGTCTCTCATCACTAATTAAGAAAATCATGTGGGATAAGTAGTCAGTCACCTGTGGAGAAATTGTAAATTCCTGGTTAGTTATCCAGGAAGCTAGTTAGGTGGAATGAGCACAGGGATATGACAAAAAAATTTATAATTGAATCTACAGCTCGATTTTCGTTTGCATATATTTCTCTAAAAAGAAAAGAATACAGTCAAAATTGGTTGGCTTTATGGCCTTTTCCCCCTTGTAAAAATATAAAAAATATGTAAACACAATTGTCTTAAAATTACAGGTGTTGGTTGTACAAAGAGTCATGTTGACAACTGGATAGCTCACCAAGATGACTTCAATGCTTTACTTGCTAATCTTGGACAGGATCATAGTACAGGGCCTGGGGGTTCACAGGAGGAATCTGACAGAAAGGTCCTCAGTCTAGAGCAGACATCTAGGTCATCCAAAGGCAGAGTACAGTAAGATTATATTTTGTTTGTTTGCAATTTGATTACCAGCTGAGCTCCAACAATGTAATTTGTGTCATATTGTATTGAACTATATTACAATTTTATATTTAGGAGGGAAACTCCAAAGATGCACAATATGCCAATCCAAGAATATGGTGGGTGTACAAGTTAAAGTTAGATTATATTTAGATTTTGCCATAACTGGTTAAAATTTTATAGTGTAGTGCATGTATATAATCAATAGCCTACAGAATATTCTAAAAATATCTTCCGGAATGTATTATTAAATTTATTTGATAAAATGAGTGGGGGCAGTCTGTTTGTATTTTAAGGCAGTTGTTATAATTTATGATTAGCATTTTTCATCATCTATTTTAGCCAATAACCATTTTAATAGGTAATCTTTTTAAATGTAAAGCCAATTATTATTAAATAGCTTGAAACAATGAAAATGATGTCACTTTTATTACGTAGCTTGATTCATGACTGATGGAAGTAATTACTAAATCACAGTGATTAGGACATGTAGTAGGTAATTCAATGTCTGGGACCTTAAACCTGTTCACCATATTCTTATAATATGAACAGCTAAAAAAAGGCATGTCTCTTTGCCAAAGTACTGGCTCCAACTTTGTAGTCATAAGTGTATTTTTTTATTGGCGAATTCAGTAGAGCAAACTAAAATTGGCACTGGAGGGACTCTGTCAGGGGTGCTACAGTCAAACCTGATACACATGTATATTTCAATGACTGTCAATGGCTTTGAATTAATTTACTGTATTTAATTTATGTTTGTAAACCACCCTTTAGTTAAGGATTTGTTTAGTAAACGCATCTGTTGTTTTTCTAGCTATCAGAAGTTCACTAAAGGAAAAGATTTGTCTTTGAAGTCAGAGACTGACTTAGATTGTGTGTTTGGAAAAAGGAAAAGCCAGTCGGGAACCAGTACACCACAAGCTCAATCAGGAGCTAATACACCACAGGTCCAGTCTGAAGTAAGTTTTAATTTAAAGCAGCATGCTTCCAGATTCATGATATTTTTTATGACAATTTTAAAACTGTATTTGAAAGTAAAATATTGTGAAGTGAACAAAGAGTGTAATTTACATATTACAAATGGCCATGTTGCAAACGGCACTTAAAATCTACAAAAATTAACCAAAAATTGGTCAGAATATGCAAAAATAGCCTTAATTGAGTTAGTCACACAGTAGAAACATGGTGATAAATAGATTAATCAGTCTTTAAAAGCACAAAAACTGTAAATCATAAATAATGACTTGGCTAGAGTAAGAAAAAAGTGCATAATGAGAAGATCAGTTTTCATAATTTCTGTTCTGAAAATAATTGATATAATCACACTGGCCATAGCTTTTGCAGAAGCGGTGGGTCTACCGGTGTGGCGATGGAGAATTCGTCGCAGAAGCGGTGGAAAAACATGGCTGTCGGATAGTTTTTTGCTGGTGTCGGTAAGTTTATGACTTATTTGTACGTTATGTTTTTATGTTTAACTGATAACACCTAGTGAGACTGGAGCCCACATATGTACTCTTCCAACTTATTACACGAATGGGGTGCAAATCATGACCAGGCATGCAAACACTTCTGTACAGTTTGACGAGGGGACGCCACTTTTGCTTAATTTTGTTTATAACACTACAAATGTACTCAAAACTACCCCTAGTTACACTGGCATCACATCGTATGTATGATAATTACACAAAACAATCATGTTTTGGAACTTTTGGAAATTGATATTACCATTTTAATAAAAGAATTGACAAAAATTGAATTATAACGCAGACGGCGGTGGATTCGATTGCAACGCAGTGCGGTGGGCCCAATATCATAAATGTCTTTTTTTTAACGTTAAAGTCACCGACACTGAGGAGTTGAGCTCTAAACACCTAAAAATACAAATGAAATATATATTTGTTAATCCTTACACATATAGTTGTTATATATATCAATGAAAGTAAATATACGCTTTTTTTGCATCATGTACCTTATAAATATGTTTTTATAAAACTATCCCTGTTTTAGATACTAGTTTAACATATTGAGGTGTATGTTAACTACACCAAAGGCTCGCATACTATAATTTTATTCAACTCGTGCAATAAATTCAGTATTGAAATTACACTTATTCAATATCCTCTATGTATGGGTTGTTTAAAAATTAATTATAATGTATACATTAATTATAAAATTATCTTGTATTCTTTTTTATATTTTCCATCTATGCATCATGTACCTTATCAATATGTTTTTATAAAACAATCCCTGTTTTAGATTCTAGTTTAACATATTGGGGTGTATATTAACTATGTAGTACTTAAATGGTAATTTTAACTTATAAATAGAATTAAAAAATACTTAAAGTTTGTATTTTCTTTACAAACTATGCATTCATTTAACTTATAAAATGTCTTGATAAATTAAATCCCAGTTTGGACACTAGTTCAACATATTGAAGTTTATGTTAACTATGTATCGCTGAAATGTTAACTATAGCTTAAACTCGTATATTGAATTTAATCTATCAATTTAACAAATCAAAATGTTTTTGTAGTTTAACACACAAGAGTCACCATTAACTATGTATTACTAACACATTGGTCATAAATTTATTTTGAACTTTATTTTTACTTATAAACAGTTTGTGATAAAATTTTAATACATTGATAAGATGAGATAAGATCTGTTGATAGTGACACTAATTTTAGTTTTATTGCTTTATCTATTTTTTTATTTTATTTATTTCATTTTTTAAACATAACTTTACATGTTAACATTAAATTATATCAAATTTTTATTTAAAGTGTACAAAGCTATAAATAGGCTGCATGTAATATAAAAAATTATAGACAGCATTTTGAAATAAAATATTACAAAATACCTGACAAAAAAAGGTAGACGAAAATGTTGTTTATTGGCCTATGAGCGAATTGCACATGCACGTATATTTTTTGTTCGTAAATTGTAATTGTAATCTTTAAGTCACAATTTAAATTGTCGCTCTTTCGTTTTCGTTGCTTTTCACGGTCTGTCGTTCCTCCTTTGGTTGGACAGTTTGGTGGTTTTTGTTGTCCAACTTTGTGTCATCTATTATAACGTTTGCTACAATTGTTTTCTATGTGAAAGCGTATTTGAAGTTTCTGGTTAATCTTTTGATTTTATATCATAATCTATTCTTAGACAATAAAGACGTCTGGCTCTGCCAGACATTATCAATCAATTTTCTATGTTTGTATTTTAACTCTACTGAGGATGACACAAATTAACAAGGAGGAACATGTACCGTGGTAAAAGTAAAACATAAATACATTTCCAAACTTTTCATGAAAATAAACATGAATATTGAGGCGTGCTGCTTTAAAATCCTAATAATTGTATATTTATTAATTCCAGCCCATATACTTATATATTTCAATAAAACTTACATATTTGCTGTTTTGAAGAAAAAGTAAATATTTATACGTCAAAAATATACACAAGATAAAAAAATGTGTAAGAAAAAATTCGCACATCCTTCAAATCACCTTGCAATTGATTCTATTTCCAATATTTTCGCATTATCCTTTTGTCAACAGGCGAGACGAGTCATATATCTATTAAACTTATAGTACTAGTACTTATTATATATTTTCATCATATTTTTCTTTTTCAACAATATCAAACTTCATCTTCAATATACAAACACACTATGTGAAAAAATTTAAACTATCGCCGTTTTATTTATTTACAAAATATTTCAACAAATTCAAGCGTGACACTCAGCTCTATCGTATTTAAATGCGGTGCGCTATGAATGTGAGAACCCGCATTATCCCGAATGACTCCGATTATAACAAGGCTGGTTCAAAGCGCATTTATATACAGCATATCTGAGAGTCATTTTGTTTTCAAAAAAGCGTATATTTACTTTCATTGATATATATAACAACTATATGTGTTAGGAAATATATATTTCATTTGTATTTTAGGCGTTTGGAGCTCAATTCCTAAGTATCTGTGATTTTAACGTTAAAAAAAGACATTTATGATATCGGGCCCACCGCACTGTGTTACAATCGAATCCACCGCCGTCTGCGTTATAATCAATTTTTGTCAATTCTTATATGAAAATGGTAATATCAATTTCCAAAAGTTCCAAAATATGATTGTTTTGTGTAATTATCATACATACGATGTGATGCCAGTGTATCTAGGGGTAGTTTTGAGTACATTTGTAGTGTTATAAACAAAATCAAGCAAAAGTGGCGTCCCCTTGTCAAACTGTACAGAAGAGTTTGCATAACTGGTCATAATTTGCACCCCATTCGTGTAATAAGTTGGAAGAGTACATATGTGGGCTCCAGTCTCACTAGGTGTTATCAGTAGAACAAAAAAACATAACGTACAAATAAGTCATAAACTTACCGACACCAGCAAAAAACTATCCGACAGCCATGTTTTTCCACCGCTTCTGCGACGAATTCTCCATCGCCACACCGGTAGACCCACCGCTTCTGCGAAAGCTATGGCCAGTGTGATAATATGCAAGAAAAAGAATTAAACACCGGCTGTCAGTACATACGGGAATATCTAGCTCTCGGGCAACTGTTTAGTGGAAACTCGGCAGAGCTTCTTTACCACTGTAAACAGTAACCCTCGAGCTAGAAATTCCGGTCTCTACTGGCAGCCAGTGTAAGATTCTTATATTATAGCATAGTAAAATATAAAATTGAACACAATTATGGCAAAACTTGAAGTTTTTTCAATTTTTATCTTTGCCCACACCATTTTCAGTTTGATGGGCATAATGTCACTGTAAATAAGTAATTTTATCTTGTGTATTCACATTTGATGTCGCAATTGATCTGTAAACTTATTTGTGATTTTTTCAGCCAAGTTCAGATAATGAGGAAAACACACATGGTTTGATAACTGTAACAAGTACTGACAGCGTACAAGACTACTTTAAGAAGAAAATGGCGGAAAAACTGAATAAACTGAAAGGAATAAGGGCTGATACTGTACAGTTAGAGGATAGTTGGAACAATAGGAATAAAGTCGAAGCCAACGAAGAAGATAAAGAATGTCATGAGATACAAAACAAAACTAAAAAGAAGTCCAAGAAAAGGAAACTTAACTCTGATGACACTGTTGATCAGGCTGAAGAAACATTGAATGACATAGGAGATGATAGTGCTAATAAAGAGGAAGTTAAGAAAAAGAAAAAGTCAAAAAAGAAAAGGAAAAATGAGAAAGAATGTAAAAATGACAATGAGGCTGAAGATGATGAGGTTAGTCATATACATGTAAAGGAAGATAATGATAATGTAGATATATCAGTAAAGAAAAAGTCAAAAAAGAAAAAGAGAAATTTAGAAGTTACCGATAGTTTAGACACTGGTGATGTAAAAACAGAACAGGTGGAGGAAAGACTACTAGAATGTGTGGTAAATGAAGAAAGTATTAGTGACATAAAGCCAAAGAAAAAGAAGAAAAGTAAAAAAAGAAAACAGGATATTGCAGAAGATGATATGGTTACACCAGCGAAACAGAAAAAGAGGGTATCGTTTAAACTTGCAGAAGATGACAATGAAGATTTGTCCGAGGAAAAATCAGATAAGGTGAATAAACAGAAAAAGAACAAAAAGTCTAAGAAATGACTGTTTCGTTTTAAGGTATTTATAGAAAATAAAGCAAACTTCAGCATTAATATTCAATGTCTGCCTATATTCTTCTGCATGTTAATATGTCCTTAAAAATGTAAGAAATAAGGTTTTGAATCTATCATCAGTAATCTAGCCTGAAAGCTTGCTTGCATTTAAAGAATATAAAGTCCCTTATTAGGATTTGAACCCATGGCAGCAAAGGTCAAGTGAATCCCATGTAATTGACCATGATTGATCAGAAACACAAGTTTAAATAGACAATGTTTTAACCAATGAATCAATGTTATATTTCGTCAGTTTTCACAAGAAATTTAATTTTCAATTTCTTTATTAAAAAGTTGACTTTATTGCATAGTTTTGAAGATATATAATTGTATTCAGATTGGTTTCATTATTTGAATGATTTACTAAATTTCTTATGTCTCTTGAGCAAAAATTAACATATATTTATATTAATAGATCTACAATTACTTTTTTCTCTTGCCATTTTTTTTCATGAAAACCTGCATTATGTTTTTTTCAGAGTATCATCATAAGTGAAGAATCTAAACAGAAGGAATTAAATAGAAACAATGATGATTCAAGTGGAGATATAAAACTTTGTTCAAACAAAGGTGAAGCAGCATCTTTGCCACTAAATAATTCTGATAATTCAGTAACAAAATCATGTAAAACTAAAGATGACAGAGCCAGCGATGTTAGAATTACCTCTGATCTGTGTAAAAATAGTAATAGAAGGGATACTAGAGGACTGATGGCAGTCAGGGAGGTAAAGATGGCTGCTCAAGCATACAGAGGTGCTAATATAAATAATTAA